>NW_027555958.1:165555782-165680782 GCF_003287225.1 Phascolarctos cinereus | reverse complement strand
AAATTTTGGAGAAGGACCTGAGGAGGAAGGAAAAAATGAGGTAAAAGAGGATTTAATTTGAAAGAAGACAGCTAAGTTGTGCAGTGGATAGTGTTAGACCTGGAGTCAGAAAGATCTGAGTTCAAATTTGACCTCAGACACTTAATAGCTATGTGACCCTGGGAAAAATCACTTACTGTCTTGGTTTCTTCATCAGTCAAATGGGGCTAATTATAGAACCTGCCTCATGAGTAGTTGTGGAGGATCTATTGAGATATTGGCAAAGCTGCTGAGCATAGTGCTTCCCAGTTTATTCTACTCCCAACCCTCACAATGCTACCTCCTCCTCAGGGTTTCCTTGATACTGCCAGGTGTAAAAGTCTCCCTTTGATTTTATCATGTATTTAATTGTATATACTTCTATGTAGATTTGTGCTCTGGATAAAATATATACTCCTTCATAACAGCGGCTATTTAATTTTTGTTTTTTATATCCCTGGCACCTAACACAGGGTCTGCAACAAAAAAGGTACATAATAAATGCTTTTTAATTGATTAATTGAATACAGGAAGGAGGTAGCAAGTAAGATAATTAAACCAATTGGAAAGGCAAGGTAAGAAGGAAGTGAGAGAAGAGAGAAAGACCTATGGTGTGGTTGTCAAAGCATTAAGAGGTACAAAATAGGCACTAAGGAGACTAAAAAGGATATTAATTCTGCTGGTTGTTAAAGAGGTGAAGTGTCTGAGAACTTTGGATTGGGAAGAACTCATAAGCAATTTGTGACAGAAATTCTCCCTTCCAGTAACTTGGAGAACTAGCAGAATTTTACAATGACCTCCATGAAATATGCAATGTTTTTATTTCTATCCCAGCCAAGCAACCACTGTCTATGCCCAAAACAGAAGCAACAGACTAATCCTCCTCCTACAAGAGAAGGGGAAGGTCTTAACAAGTACTTCTCCTTGCTCTAAGTTATTAGAGACAATGAAGGGTCAAGAAAATTTTGCAAGTGATATTCAATGAAGGATCAACTTTTTACCATTCCACAATTATCTGAAACATGGAGAGACTATAAGATCCCACTGTTCTTATTGTTCATTGATTATGAAAAAAAGTAAATCAAGATTATACCTTATTTACTTTTTTTTGTAAGCAAGTATCCCTTAACCATATATTATAACCATTCAAGATTCCTTGAAAAAATATATCAACAGAAATAACATTCTCCAATGACTTTCTGATCATAAACAGCAAGAGAGGCGTGAAGTCAGGAGATATGTACTCACCAAAGGTGTTCACCTCTGTGAAGATGATAATAATGATAATAATAATAACTAACATTTATAAAGTGCTTACCATGTGCCAGTCACTGTGTTAAGCACTTTACAATTATAATCTCATTTGATCCTCACAACAACTCTGGTATTAGGTGCTATTATCATCCTCACTTAAAGATGAGGAAACTGAGACAAGCAAATGTGAAGTGACTTGCCCAGGGTCATATAGCTAATAATTATCTGAGGCCAGATTTGAACTTAAGTCTTTCTGAATCTAGGACCAATGCTCTATCCACTGTGCCACCTCACTGCACTCCTTGATAGAGGAGAACAAGTGTAGATTGCATGTGGAATAGAGATTGCCAATGAAGGATGAGGTCCTCCAGATGTCCTTTTTTGTGCTTCATACTGTGCTGATTACATCAATGCTTAGAATAATATAGAAGCTCCCATAAAAGGTCTGTAATCACTCAAAGGAGTTTGTCCTAACTAAACCCACAGGAAAGATAGAGTAGATGAACAATATCTATTGACCAGATTACAACACACATTTTGAAAAGCTTGTCAATTATGAGTATGCAGAGTATAGACAATAGAGATAGACAAAAGAGTGGGCCCAGATTTAAGAGGAGGAGACTGGAATGTGTTTAGTTCTAAAAAGGGAACATTTTCAATTACATGATCATAATAATCGATGATTATAATTTTGCTGTATTATTTCCCCTGTAGTTCATTTTTTTTCCCTTTAAATACTCTGATACTATGCCTGGTGCACATACACACACACACACACACACACACACACACAAACACACACGCACGCACGTGCACACGTACACACACACACACGCATATATATATATATATATATATATAAACACACATATAGTTTATGTATTTGGTGCATATATACTTAGTACTGATATTCCTTTAAGTATGTTGTAGTTTTCTTTTTCAACCAGGTCTACTTTTACTGTTACCCTGTCTGAAGTCATGATTGTCACCTATGCCTTTTCAGAGGCTTAGGCCTCACAGTTTCTATTTTATCCCCTCATTTTAACTCTGAATCTACATATTTCACGTGTAAACAAAATTGTGGAATTCTTCTTTCTAATCCTTTCTAATAATTTTATGAATGTACTCATTCTATTAATTTTCCTGGTTATGATTGTCAGTTTTGTTTTTCCTTCAACCTGATCTTATTATAACTTTGGTTTCTTTCACCCCTCCCACCTTTACAAAGAAAAAGGTGGGGAAAAGAAAATGAGATAAACATGGGCAATAAAATTGGAGTCTTCCAATCCTCAGCCTGGCTTTTCTTTACTCAGTTCAGACTCAGGTCATTGTTTCTGACCAGCCCTCCATAGTTGAAGTTGATTTTGCTTATGGCTATCCCCTTACCCAACTCTACTATTCTTCTTAATCCCCCACCTCCTTGTCCTTTCTCTTATTTCCTACCTATTTCTACATTGGTTTTAATATAGTTGTTCTCTCAAATACGTTTGTGAATTTATGTATTCATTTTTACTTTGCTTGATTAAATAGGTTCATGAAATGCTTGCTTCCCCCATCCCACCTCCATATTTGCATACTCCTCTACTAATTACCTCAGTTATGAGGGATAATAAGTTACCTCTTTTTTGCTTCCTGGTGTATTCCTTTCTTCCTCCTTTTTGTTTGCTAAAAACAAAACAAAACAATAACACCACCAAAAAAGCAAAACAAAACAAAAACAACAAACAACAAACAACAAACCAAACCAAAACAACACTTTAAGGCGCTGTGTCTTTCTTAATATTGTGGAATATTTACCTCTTCAACTCTTATTAGAATATAAACACTTCATCATGGAACCTCTTCCAATTACTTAAACGTATTGACATTTGTAGGTTTCTGTTATCTCCTATGCTGACATTTCAAATATTCCATCCAGTTCTTGTTTAACAGGTATTCTTCAAAGTTCTTTATACTTTTATTAAATTCATTTTCATCTATAATTTTTGTTTTTATATCACTCAAATTTCCTTTATTTTTCTTCCCTTTCCTTTTTTTCCCCAGAAAGCCATCTCTTATATTTTTACATTTTTCTTTCATTTAATAGGTACTTCCTACTACTCTTTCCCACTAATTGGCAAATAAAAAAAATCAACCTCAATTCACCTGTGCATAGTCCTTCAAAACAAATTCCTACATTGGCCATGGAAATACATTTTTGACTCTGCATTTTAAATTCATCTTCTCTCTGACAGGAGATGAGTAGCACATTTCGTCTTCATTCTTTTGGACTTCTTGTTTTTTGTTGCATTAATCAGGATTCCAAAGTCTTTCAAAGATGTTTTTCTCTATAATGTTATCATTAAATAAATTGTTGTACTTGTGTACACTTTGCTCTGTGTTAGTTTATAGAAGTTTTCCCAATTTCCTATGAAACCATCCATTTCATCATTTCTTATGACATAATAATGCATTATTATTCACAATCATACATATATATATATATACACATATACACATATATACAATTATAATAATCCATTACATTCACATATCAAAATTTGATTTTTGTTGTTGCCATTCAATCGTGTCTGGCTCTTTGTGACCCCGTGAACCATATCATGTTAATACTGTTCCTGGATTTTTTTTTTTTTGCAAAGATAATGGAGTGGTTTTCCATGTCCTTTTCCCATGGATTAAGGCAAACAGAATTTAAGTGACTTGCCTACTGTCATGTAGCTAGGAAATGTCTGAGGTTGGATTTGAACTCAGGTCTTTCTGACTATAGGCCTGACACTCTATCCACTGAATCATTTGATTAGCCATTCCCAAATAGGGCATAGCCTTGGGTTTCCCATTTCTGTCTACCATGAAAAGATCTGGTACAAAAATTTTTTTACATATAGGTTCTTTTCATCTTTCTTTTATTTGTTTCAGGTATAGCCCTATTAGTTTTGCAGCTAATTCAAAGGGTATGCACAGTTTATGTTTTCATTGTTGGTTCTGTGTGGTAGCTCCTTTCATGTAGCAACTGCTGGTATATGTCTTGGTCTCCCAAGGAATACACACACACACACACACATACATACACACACACACACAGAGAGGTATATATATGTGTATGTATATTTATATATATGTATATATATTTATATACATATGCACATATATACACATACATATATACATATATAGATATGCATATATACATATACTAGAATCTTTGGATTAATTAAAAACTATGTGACAGTATTTGCATGTTGATTTTGTGTACTTCCCCTACTTGATTTGAAAGCTAAATTTTCTATTCAGTTCTGGTCTTTTCATCAAGAAAAATCCTGTATTTCATTAAATATCCATTTCCCCCAAAGAACTGTGCTTATTTTTTCTGGGTTAGTTATTCTTGGTTATAATCCAAGCTTCTTTGTTTTCTGTGATATCATATTCTAAGCCCTCCCATTCTTTAACTTAGAAACTGCTAGATCTTGTGTTATCCTGACTGTGGCTTCATGATATTTGAATTGTTTCTTCGTGGCTGCTTGCAATATTTTCTCCTTGATCTCTAACTGTGAAATTTGGCTATAATATTCCTGGGAGTTTCCATTTTGAGATCTCTTTCATGAAGTGACTGATGAATTCTTTTAGTTTTGATTTTATCTTTTAGCTCTCAGATAATTTCTTGAAATATATCATGGCATGCAGGTAGTCAAATAATTCTTTAATCATCTCTCCTTGATTTTCCAGGTCAGTCATTTTTCCAATGAGATATTTCACATTTTCTTCTATTTTTTCATTCTTTTGATTTTGATTCACTGTTTCTTGATACCTCATGGAGTTATCAGCTTCCACCTACCCAATTCTAATTTTTAAGGGATTATTTTCTTCAGAGAGCTTTTCTATCTCTTTTTCCATTTGACCAATTCTGCTTTTTGAGGAGTTCTTTTCATTAGTGGGTTTTTTGTGCCTCTCTTACCATTTGGCTAATTCTGTTTTATAAGATGTTATTTTCTTTAGTATTTTGTGTGTCCATTACCAAGCTACTGACTCTCTTTTCATAATGTTCTTGTAATACTCTTATTTCTTTTCCCAATTTTTCTTCTCCCCCTCTTATTTGATTTTTTTTCAAATCCTTTTTGACCTCTTCCAGAGGTTTTTTTTGGGCTTGTTCAATTTACATTTTTCTTTGAAGTTTTGCTTGGATCTGCTTTGCTTTCATTGTCTTCTAGGTTTGTATATTAATCTTCCTGGTCTCCATAGTAACCTTCTATGGCCTGATTCTATTTTGTTGATTGCTCATTTTTCTAGCCTATTTGTTGACTTTAACTTTATGTTAAAATTCAGCTCTGCTCCTGTGGTGGAGGGGGAACTGTCTTAAGCTTCCGATTTTTTTGTACTGCTGTTTACATAGCTAATTCTGGGGTTCTGAAAGTTATTAGTTCTTCCAAGGTGGTATGCCTGTGCTCTAGCATGAGCCTCCACAAGCACTCCTCTATCCCCAGAAACTTGATCAGGGTTCATGCTCCCCTGTGGCTGCTAGCACTCTCTCTCTCTCTCTCTCTCTCTCTCTCTCTCTCTCTCTCTCTCTCTCTCTCTCTCTCTCTCTCTCTCTCTCTCTCTCTCTCTCCCCATAAAAGTAACTTAGATACATGCTTTCCTCTGATTGCAAGTAATAGTACTCCTGTCTGATCGGACCTGAGACAAGGGCCTCCACTCTCCAGTGAGTAAACCAAAAGCGTTCCTCTCTCCCCTGGATCTGTAATTAGGGCTTCTGCTTTCCCAGGTAGCCATAAGTGCCAGTGTGTTAGTATTACTTTCCTCCCTAGAGCAGCAACGCAGAGTTGTATAGGCAATGCAACAGGGTCTTGGCCTAGTGCCAGCAAAGAATCCCCTGTTAACTTCTGAGCATTTTTCTGATCCCCTCCCCCTACCATCTGTGCTGAGAGCTCCCAAAGATGCTGTCTTGGTGATGCAGCAGTCCCCCAAGGTGTTGCTTATGATACCTGTGCTGTGCTCCTAGGGCCAGTGACCACTCTAGTGAGACAGACATTTCCTGGTGACCTCATTGTTTCATCTCTATATTTTGTTGTTTCTGCTGCCCCAGAATTCAATTTGAAGCATTATTTTTAAGTTGTTCAATGGAGAATTTGTTTCAGTACAAATGAGTTCCTGTAACTCTGCCATCTTGCTTTCTCCTCCCTCTTCTATTCTATTAAAAGTTTATTTCTGGGGGTAGAGCCAAGATGGAGGAGCAAAAGCAATGATTTGCTTGAGCTCTCCCCCAAACCCCTCCAAATACCTGTAGAAATGGTTCTAAACAGAAAGACAGAGTGAAACAAATTTCCAGCCCAAGACAACCTGGATGGTTGATTGGAAAGGTGGGCTGGAAGAGGAATGCAGTACAGCCCTCAGCAAACCTGGAGCAGACCTCAGAGGACTGAATCACGGGCAACTGTAGCAGTTTCCTGACTTCTCAACCCACAAATGCCAAAGACAACTTAGAAGGTCAGTAGGAAAAGTCTGTGAACATGATGAGAGAGGAGCTTGGTCACAGCCCCAGTCCCAACACATCCCCAGGGCAGCAGCTGCTTCCAGAGCTCTTGGGTCACAGACTGAGGGGAATTGAGTGGCTGAGCAGAGGGAGATTGCAGGGGTCCCTTTGCTGGTGCTGAGGAAGGATTCACTTGCTTTGCCCGTGCTTGCATCTGGTTTGCACTTCTGGGTGGTGATCCTGGGGCAAGGAGGAGTGCTGGCATGGTGGAGCTTGTGGTGGTGGCGTAGAGAGAATCCTCTTCATAGTTCCAAGGCAGAAAAGAGTGCTTGTGGTCACTCATATAACACAGCACAGGCCAGGAAAGGAGTAAGCACCTTGCCCTTGATCATACCACCTTGGAAAAATTGAAAATTTATAGGTCCCTAGAAGTATCTTTGAAAACAGCTGCATGAAACCCCTGAAGCTTGTGGCAGTGCATTCTCCACACTAGAAGCAGACTCCTACCTTAACACAAAGAGTTTAAAGTCAAATAATTGGCTGGGATCATGAGCAAAGAGTACAAAAAAATCAGACCATAGAATCTTACTTTGGTGACAAAGAAGATCAAAACATACAACTAGAAGAAGACAAGAAAGTCAAAGCTACATCCAGAGCCTCTAAGAAAAATGTGAATTGGTCCCAGGCCATGGAAGAACTCAAAAAGGGTTTTCAGAAGCAAGTAAGATAAGTAGAGGAAAAACTGGGAAGAGAAATGAGAGTGATGCAAGAAAATCATGAAAAACAAGTCAACAGCTTGCTAAAGGAGACTCAAGAAAATAATACCTTAAAAAATAGACTAACCCAAATGGCAAAAAAGGTCCAAAAGCCAATGAGGAGAAGAATGCCTTCAAAAGCAGAATTGGTCAAAAGGAAAAGGAAATCCAAAAGATTACTGACAAAAATACTTTCTTAAAAATTAGAATACAGCAATTGGAAGCTAGTGACTTCATGAGAAATCAAGACAATGTTAAAGAAAACCAAAGGAATGAAAAAATATAAAACAATGTGAAATGGCTCTTTGGAAAAACAACTGACCTGGAAAATAGATCCAGGAGAGAAAATTTAAAAATTATTAGACTGTCTGAAAGCCATGATCAAAAAAAGAGCCTAGACATTTCAAGAAATTATCAAGGAAAACTGCCCTGATATTCTAGAACCAAACGGCAAAATAGAAATTGAAAGAATCCATCAATCACCTCCTGAAAGAGATCCCGTAAAGAAAACTCCTAGGTATATTATAGCCAAATTCCAGAGTTCCCAGGTCAAGAAAAATATATTGCAATCACCCAGAAAGAAACAATTCAAGTACTGTGGAAATTCAATCAAGATAACAGAAGATTTAGCAGCTTCTACAGTACGGTACCGGAGGGCTTGGAATATAATATTCTGGAGGACAAAGGGGATTACAACCAAGAATCACCTACCCAGAAAAACTGAGTATAATTCTTTAGGGGAAAAAATGGATATTCAGTGAAATAGGGGACTTTCAAGCAATCTTGATAAAGAGACTAGAGCTGAATAGAAAAATCTGACTTACAAATACAAGACTCAAGAGAAGCATGAAGAGGTAAACAGGAAAGAGAAACCATAAGTTCAATGATTGAACTGTTTTCATTCCTGCATGGAAAGATGATATTTGTAACTCATGACACCTTTGTCAGTATCAGGGCAGTTGGAAGGAGAAAAATTAGATGATAGATAGATAGATAGATAGATAGATAGATAGATAGATAGATAGATAGATAGCACAAGGTGAGTTGAAGATGAAGGGGTGATATGTAAAAATAAGGTTAAGAGGTGAGAGAGAATTGTACTGGGAGGAAGAGAAAGGGAGAGGTAGAATGGGGTAAATTATCTCACATAAAACAGACAAGAAAAAGCTTTTACAGTGGAGGGGAAGTAGGGGAAGGTGAGAGGAAATGAGTGAATCTTATTGTCATTGGATTTGGCTTAAGAAGGGAATAACATACACAATCAACTGGGTATGGAAATCTATCTTACCCTACAGGAAAATGGGGGGAAGGGGATAAGAGAAGGGAGGATGATAGAGGGGAGGGCAGATTGGTGGAGGGAGTAATCAGAAGCAAACACTTCTAAGGAGGGACAAGGCCAAAAGAGAGATCAGAATAAATGGGGGGTAGAATAGGATGAAGGGAAATATGGTTAGTTTTTCACAACATGACTCCTGTGGAAGTGTTTTGCATGACTATACACATATAACCTGTATCAAGTTGCTTGCCTTCTCAATGATGGGTGGGGAGGAAGAAAGGGAGAAAATTTGGACCCCAAAATTTTAAAAAGAAATGTTAAAGATTGTTTTCATATGCAATTGAGAAATAAGATATACGGGCAATGGGCATAGAAATCTATCCTGCCCTATAGAAAAATAAAAGGAGAAGGGGATCACAAAAGGGGGGAAGATAGAAGGAAGGGCAGATTAGGAGAAGGGGTATTCAGAATATATGGTCTTGGGGTGGTCAGAGGGACAAGATGGGGAGAAAATTTGGAACTCAAAATCTTGTGGAAATGAGTGCTGAAAACTAAAAATAAATTAATAAAATCTGCAAAAATATTTAAAAAGTTTATTTTTTCTTTATAGGGTTAAGCTAACATTTTTGGCTAAGTTTTATTATGTTTGGGGGCAGCTAGGTGGTACAGTGGCCCTGGAGTCAGGAGGTCCTGAGTTCAAATCCGGTTTTAGATCAGATACTTGACACTAGCTGTGTGACCCTGGGCAAGTCACTTAATCCCAATTGCCTTGCAAAAAAAAAAGTTTTGTTATGTTCTACTTTCAATTATATAATATCTGAATCATTCTTTTCTTTTATATTTGAGTAGTATACTCTTATGTAATCTTGCCTGATTTCTTTGTACTTAGTCTTTCTAGTTGTTTCATAGTATTTTATCTTTGAATTAGAAAGTTGGGTTTTGAAAACCCTGAAATTTCTGGCTATGTTTAATATGGAGTTTCTTTCAGTAGGTAACAGTTGTATTTCTTATATTTTCACTTTGTCTTGATTCAAATAATTATGGTCAAATTTCTTTTATGATGTCTTGAAATGCAATATTTAGATTTTCTCTTTGGTCATGGTATTCAGATAGTCCACTAACTCTCAAAATATTTTCCATCATCTTGTATTCTATGTGTATATTTTTTATTGTAAAAATCTCAAATACACTTCTAATTTTTATTCTTTGTAATTTTTTTCTTTATTTTAAACCCATAGAATCAGTAATGAAGCAGAATTGAAAATAAGCTCACAAAATTATCATCGTTTCTCTAAATTATTATTATTACTATTAATAATAACTAATAGTATGGAGAAATAAAAAATAAATTCCATTCAAATTGATAAAATGCACAAAATAACTGGGTGTCCACCCAGCAACACACATGCACACAAACACAACGTATCTAAATATAATATTATTCCTTAAGGAAATAAAGATAAATAATTATTAAAATGACATTAATTCCTCATGGTTTGGTTAGACATGTAATGAAAATGGCAATATTCTCTAAATTAATTAACAGATTTAGTGTCACAAAAAGATGATGACTAGATTAGAGAAAATAATAACAAAACTCATCTTGAGGATCAAAAGGTCAAGAATCCTAAGGGAAACAATACAATGAAGGAGACCTAACAGAATGAGGTTTCAGACTATATTAGAAAGTAGTAAGCATAAAAACTGTTTGATACTCATAAAACTTGATCAATTGACCATATTAAATAAACAAGACACAGAAGCAATATAAAATCATAGTATTAGTAGGATAAACTTTAGGGTACCAACTACTGGGGTAAGGACTCTATATTTAAAAAATCTCCAAGAAAAACTGAAAAAGAGCTTGTGAGAAATTAGATTTAGATCAATATCGTAACAAAATATACCACAAATAAGCTCCTAATAGATATATGACCTAAATATGAAGGATCATTCAGTTAGTGGAGAAGAAAATAAGATAACTTTAACAACTACAGTTGAGAGTGGATTCTTAACTAAACAAAAGATAGACATGATCATAGAAGAGAAAATAAAGAATTTTGATTACCTAAAATTGAAAAGCTTTTGCAAAGCAAAATTAATGCACTTAGGTTTGGAAGGGAAATAATTAATAGGAAAAATCAAATTTCTCTGAAGTTCTGATATCCAAGGTTGTAGGGAATTGACACAAATACATATAAAGAAGAATTTTTACTAATAGACAATGGACATAAATAGGCTTTTTTCATATTAAGAAATGAAAATTATCAATGATTTGAAAAAATGCTCCAAATCAATAAAAGTAAGAGAAATGTAAATCAAGTAACTATTTCACTTTCAGTCATAGGATCAAAAATTTAGAACTAGAAGTTAAGAGGTCACTAAGTCCAGCCCTTGCACTTCACAGATAAGAAAATTGAGGCCCTTAAAGATTAAGTGACTTGTTCAGAATTATGTAGCTAGTAAATCTCTGAGGTAGGATTTGAACTCAGGTCTTCCTGACTCCATCTCTAGCACTGTTCCATGGCAAGAATTCTTTCATATCTCTATAATCACATAAATGACTAAATGGTACAATGAACACAAGGTTCTTACTGTATTTATTACTTTTCCATTATTAGTGTTAAAAATTTAATGTTATAGCAAAATCCAATTTTAAAGAGTCTCTTTCAACAAGGTTTCTTTCATGAATATGCTAAATTTATGCAAGATCTCTTGATAGATCCAAACACAGAGATAATGTTGTTCAATGGGGGCATAAAACAAGAAAACAGGTTCCCATTTACTTCCATTAACAAGGATATTCTGTATACAATTTAAAGGGAAGGATTCCTTTTAGACTGTACAGTCCTCTAGATACTCTTGTTTGCCAATGTCATTTTGTTGATTTTTTCAAGCCACAAAACACTATAGAACCTCCTCAACAAAATCCATGACCATACTAAAGAGCCTAACAATTCATGCAGGAAAAATCAGTCCATGAAGAATACTTCTTGCTCACATCATGAACTACACCTTTATGAAATACATCCATTAATTCAGTCCATCAGTACATTCGTCTTGTGCAGACGTTGCAGAGGGACAATGAAATAGGAGACAGGGATTGAGCCAGAACACATTTGAGAAATTGTACTTTGAAGAATACAATTTTGCTCCTTGATGCAAAAGCCCATCTCTTTTAATACCAATACTTTTGCAGGATATTATTTGGTGAAAATAATAGAATATTATAATTTCTAATGAGTAAAAATTGTGGGTAACCCAAAGGATAATGGAAAGGTGAAAGTGAAGTAGGTTGTAGCGTATTACTGATTTTTGTGAGAAACAATATAAAAGCCATAATCTAGTAAACATTTGACTAGAAAATACTATGAGTAGGATATATTGTGAGGTCAAGGGAGAAAAGATGGACTGGTTCCCATAGAATGTTTAACATATTATGAGATAGTCTTCAACCTATTGGATAGTTCCTCCATGGAAGATAAATGAGAGGACCTAGATGAGAACCATACTGGATAAGAAGACATCCATGAATTGTGATATGTATCATTGGATGGAATTACTCATACTAGTGAGATCATTGATCTCTTTGAAGCATTTGAAGTAAGTTTATACCACTGTAAGAACTAGACAGTTCTTTCACATCCAGTCTTTTTTACTTCTAATTCATCCTGTGTCCTGCTAAAGCTAATCTTTCAGACTTTTGGTAATTTTTATTAGAGTCTCAGCATGGCCAGTTTGAAAGTAGCATGCTTACCAAATTTGCATGGTACATAGCTGGAAATAATAGCTAACATATGGAATGACAAAATCAGGATTCAAAAAGATCTTGACAGGCCAAATCTAATAAGATGAAATTTAATAGGGACAAAATTTTGTCCTATTTGTTTCAAATGCAAACTTTTATATAGCTCTAACATTGTATGGACTTCTGGTTAATGATAGAACTACCTATCTTGTTCTATGTTTTTCTATTTCCTTAAATAATACTCCATAAATATATTAAATTTATTATTGTATTCTTTAATGTTTATGTTTATCATTTTACTATAGAAGACAAGTATAATACAGTGGAAAGATTGTATTATTATAGTTAACATTTAACTTATTAACTATACTTGGGGGAAAGCTTATTTATTTCTACTACAAATGTTGGAAGAATAGCCTAATTATAGTTCATGTACATAGAAAAGAAATGTATAGCTTTACTGATTGAGCAGCATGGCATAGTAGAGGAAGTGCTGGATTTGTATTTAAAGAATCTGACTTCAAATCCAGACTTTGCCACTTAACTGTCTGTGTAACTTGGGTAAATCACTTAACCTCTCTGTATGAAGTATAAATATGTTAGGTCCAGGAGTAGACTAGATGAGCTTTTCTAACTTCTAACTCTAAATTTGTGATCCTATAATTCAGACCTTGAAAATCTTCCTACAAATTGATATTAATTACTACAGATTTTTATATCTATTATTCTCCCCCACTTAATCTCTCTCAATATTTCTAGTACATGTGAAAAGCCATTTTTTTATAAAAGTCTTCAAACTCTTCTTTCCTCTCACCTGCCATCTTCATTTGTTAATTCATTTTTTCTTCCACTTTCCTCATCTTGTTTATTTCAAGATAGACGAAATCAATGAAAAAACAAAGAAGCAGGTACTTTCTTTTTAAAAGGGAGGAAATAAATACAATAAAAAGTAATATTTTTTCTTCAACATGGTGGTATAATGAGGATAGCATATGCTATCCTCTCTCTCTCTCTCTCTCTCTCTCTCTCTCTCTCTCTCTCTCTTTCTCACATACCCCCCCACGATCCTCTATTTCTTGTTTCTATGTTTCCTTCCTTCCTTCATCTGGAAGCTCCCTATATTAGTTAAATCATAGGTCTACTCCCTATCCAAGGTACGTGGTATAGTGCCTGATACATTTAAGTGCTTAATAAATGCTTGTTGATTGAATGGATTTAGAATCAGAAGACTGAAATTCAAATACCACCTCAGTTGCTAGTTAACTCTGTGATCTTACATGAGTCAGTTCACTTTATCTCTTGCCTCACTTTTTTCATCTATAAAATGAATGAGCTTAAGTAGAATCATAAATTTAGATATGAAAAGGTCCTTATATGTTATCTAGTACAACTTCCTCACTTAACAGATGAAGAGACAGAGGACCAAAGAGTTTATGAGGCTCTTACAAGGATATACATGTAGAAAGTGTCCAGACTGGAATTTTAATTCAGGTTATAAAACTCTAAGTTCATTGATGTTTTCACTGCCCATTCAGGGTTCTTTCCAAAGTTAAGTCCCATGGTCTTTCTCTGTGTCCTGATAAATATGATTTATATTAAAATATGTTTCTTAAAGGCCAGGAGCTTCAAGTGGGTCCTGTACAGCATCTACCAGATGGAAAGCACCAAAAGTAGGTTGCTTCTGTTTAACTTAATTTGATTACTTGACTATAAATGTGCATTATCGATACTTCCTGATTTTCTTCTTGACATAGATGTGGTACAAATTAGAGTTTAATATAGAAATTATCTCTAATTTTCCAGAAGAGTTATTCTTCCTTGCTGTGATACATTATATCTTAGATAAAGTTCAAATCAACAATCTCTTTAAGATATACTCAAGCTTTTAATTGCTTTTGCAGAAACTATTAGGAAAACACCTAATGCTTGTATTTTTCCAACTCTTTCTGACAATCTGGCATTGGCTGATTAGTTTTCTCAGTTTGTTAAAACATGAATTATAATTGAATGGATAGGACAATAAAAAACTTGAATATGAAGAAATTCAAAAGCTTTGTGTCATTTAATAATTTTATATTATCATAGTAATAATAATAGAAACTCACACATATATCACACAACTACCCTATGGGATTTGTAGTATAAATATTACATTTTGGAGATGAGGAAATTGAGGCTTGGGATAAAAAACATCTTGTTCATGATCACATGGCTAATAAACTTTCAAAATATAAAGATATAGTTGAAGAAACCAAAAGTATGGAGGATAGGATGAAGTATTTATCATTACTGTCATCTTTTCTGTTTTCAGAGTTGTCTTGAAAATGTTTTCAGAGGGACACAAACAATGAGCCTATAGCTAAGACTTTTGTGCAGTTATGAAGGGACCATTTTACCTATTTTCCCCCAAAGCTGAAAGCACATTAAACTACATGTAATAAGAATGTACATATGTGTACAGGTATGTCTGTATGTATGTGTATTTCAGGATGGCAACCTATTCCAAGAAAGTTTCTATATGAATTACATTGTACTATAGGACAATGAGATCATCAAAACAACATTTAACTGTAAGATGAGAATAACAACAGCAAGAATAATAATAATATCTTTGACAATGGGAATAATCCAGAGGTTCTAACATGTTGCCAATTATGTCTTGTACATAAGGAGTAACATGAAAATTTTCAAGGACTTTGTATCATTGAAAAAAGAGGTTGACTGATTAAGTATCAAGAATAAGAGCCAATAGATGATCCACCAAGCACTTCACAGGTATTCATAAAACAAACCAGAGGAAGGCCTGTGACACAATGTCCTATTGAGAAATAAATGAGAGGCATGAGCAGGAACTGCACAGGGTGAGGTGGTGCAGTTTATACTAGTACTGCTACTACAACAAATTCTCTTAAAGCATCAAGGTATAATAATATTGCAAAAAAAATTTTTTTATTTCTTTGAAATGTGTGGTCCTTTCAATGGTATATATTTCAAACTTTCCACACCAGAGTGATAACTCAAAGTCTTTTCAACTTATTAGAAATTGCTGTACTTAATGGCCTAGTCTTCAGAGCCACTTCTATAGTATGGATAGGATATATTTTAAGAATAACAACAATAACTCACATTTATTCAGTGCTTTTATGTAATACCTCATTGATTCTAAATTACAAACTTATTATCTCCATTATATAGATGGGGAAAACTAAAATTCAGAGAGTTTAAATGACTTAACTGGGTATAATGGCTAGAAGAATCAGTTAGAGTTTCTAACCAGGTGTTTCAGCTCTAAGTTCAGGTTACTTACTTTCCAATAAAACTTATGAAATCATGGAACTTGCTAAAGGTTCTATAGTTCACTTGAAAAAGCACATGCGATATTTTCTCCCTCTCTGAGCCAGATCCTACAAAAGAAGCAAGGAGATGAAAATGTGATTTACAAATTTTCCATCTCTGAAAATAGAGCCACAAATTTATTATGAATGAATGAAAGAGAAAAAAAGAAAGAAGAAAAGAAAAGAAAGAAAGTTAGAAAGGAAGGAAGGAAGGAAGAGCATTGTGAATAAAAAAAATGCTAATCTTACCTAGGGTGGAGCTTGCCAGCTGTTTTTCCAAACCCTCATGAACTTTTTTCTCTTTTTTTTTAAATTTACATTTTATTTTAATTTTATTTTTTTTGTCAATTACAGGTAAACAAAAATTTTTTAACATTTATACTTTCAAAATTTTCAGTTCCAAATTCTCTTCCTCCCTCACTTCTGCTTCCCTCTCCTTAAGAAGGCAATCAATTTGATATAGATTATACATGTGAAGTCATGTAAAATATTTTGATATTACCCATGTTGAAAAAGAAAACAGACCAAAAAAAACAAAGAATAATAAAATATGCTTCAATCTGCATTCAGACTCCATTAACTCTTCCTCTGGAGGTGGATAGTATTTTTGATCCTAAGTTCTTTGGAGTTGTTTTGGATTATTATATTATTGAGAATAGCTCAGTCATTCACAGTTGATAATTGTACAATATTGCTGTTACTGTATACAATGGTCTTTTGGTTCTGCTTAGCTTCACTTTGCATCAGTTCTTGTAAGTCTTCCCAGGTTGTCCTGAAAACATGGTGCTCAGCATTTCTCATAACAAAATAATATTCTATCTTAATCATATACAAGAACTTCTTCAGCCATTTCCTAATTGATGGGCATCTCCTCAATTTCTTATACTTTACCACCACAAAAAGAGATGATATAAACATTTTTGTACATATAGGTACTTTTCCTTCTCTTTGATCTCTTTGGTGTATAGACGTAGTAGTGGTATTGCTGGATCAAAGGGTATACAAAGTTTTATAGTGTTTTGGGCATAGTTCCAAATTGCTCTGCAGAATGGTTAGATCAATTCATAACTCCACCAACAGTGTATTAGTGTCCCTATTTTTCCACATCCCCTCTCAATCATTTGTCATTTTCATTTTCTGTCATACTAACCAATCTGGTAGGTGTGAAGTGGTACCTCAGAGTTGTTTTAATTTGCATTTCTCTAATCAGTGATGATTTAGATAGCTTTGATTTCTTCTGAAAACTGCCTGTTTATTTCCTACCATTTATCAACCGGGGAATGTCTTGTATACTTTTAAATTTGACACAGTTTTCTGTATATTTGAAAAATGAGGCCTTTATCAAGAAACTTGCTGTAAATTTTCCTCCCCCACCAGTTTCCTGCTTTTCTAAAATTTTGGCTGCATTTGTTTTGTTTGAGCAAAACCCTTTTTAATTTGATATAATCAAAATTATCCATTCCACATCCTATAATGCTCTGTATCTCTTGTTCAGTCATAAATTCTTCCTTTATACATAAATCTGATGGATGGAATGTTCCCTGCTTCCCTAATTTGTTTATGGTGTCACCCTATATAGCTAAATCATGTTCCCATTTTGATCTTATCTAAGTATATGATGTAAGATGTTGGTCTATACCTACTTTCTGCCAAACTGCTTTCAAGTTTTCCTAGAAATAGACATAGAAATGGCAAATAATGATTTCTTTTCCCAAAATATTGAGCTTTGAGTTTGCCAAACACTATATTACTATGGTCATTTACTACTGTATATAATGAACCTAATCTATTCCATTGATCCACCTCTCTATTTCTCAGTGAGTACCCAATTGTTTTGATGATTACCATATTGTAATACAGTTTGAGCTGGTACAGCTAAGCTGCTTTCCTTCATATTCTTTTTTCATGAATACCTTTGATATTATTAACCTTAGTTCTTCCAAATGAATTTTGTTATGATTTTTTTCTAGTGCCATAAAATGATTTTTGGAAGTTTGATTGACATGGCACTGAATAAGAATTTAGGTTGAACTGTCATTTTTGTTATATTGGCTAAGTCTACCCATGAGCAATTAATATTTTTTCCAATTGTTTATATTTGATTTTATTTGTGTGAAAAGCATTTTATAATTGTGTTCATATGGTCCCAGTGTTTGTCTCATGAGTTAGACTGCCAAGTACTTTATATTGTCTACAATTGAAATTTCTTTTTCTATTTCTTGCTACTGGACTTTGTTAGTAATATATGGAAATGCTGAGGATTTATGTGAGTTTATTTTATATCCTTTAACTTTGCTAAAGTTGTTTATTATTTCAAGTAGTCTTTTACTTGATTCTCTAAGTATACCATGATATCATCTGAAAAGAGTGATAGATTTGTTTCCTCATTGCCTCTTCTAATTTCTTCAATTTCTTTATCTTGTCTTATTGCAATAGTTAGTATTCCTAGAACAATATGAATAAAAGTGGGGATAATGCACAACCTCACTTTACCCCTGATCTTATTGGAAAGGCTTCTAGCTTATCCTCATTACAGTTAATACATGCTGATTTTTTAATTACATACTATCTATCATTTTAAGAAAAGTTCCATTTATTCCTCTGTTTTCTGGTGGTGTTTTTTAAACAGGAACAAGTATTATATTTTAACAAAAGCTTTATCTTTATCAGTTGAGATAATTATAAGATTTTGGTTGGTTTTGTTATTGATATGGTCAATTATGCTCATAGTTTCCTTAATATTAAATTGGACCTGCATTCCTGGTACAAATCCCACCTGGTCATAGGGTATGATCTTTGTAATATATTACTGTAATCTCCTTGCTAGTATTTTGTTTAACATTTTTTGCATCAATGTTCATTAGGGAAATTGGTGTATAGTTTTCTTTTCCTTTTTCTGCTCTTCCAAGTTTAGGCAAAAAATATCTTATTTGTGTGTAAAATAATTTTGGTTGAACTCTTTCTTGCCTATTAATATAGTATTGGAATCAATTGTTCTTTAAATGTTAGGTAGAATTTATTTATGAATCCATCTGATCTTTGGGATTTTTTCTTAGGGAGCTCATTTATGGTTTGTTCAATTTCTTTTTCTAATAAAGAGTTGAATATTCTAGTTCCTCTTCTGTAAATTTGGGCAATTTATATTTTTTGTAAATCTTCATCTATTTTACTTTGATTGTAAGAATTATTGATGTGTAATTGGACAAAGTAGTTCCTAGTAATTGCTTTAATTTCATCTTCTTTGGTGGCAAATTCACCCTTTTCATTTTTGATACTAGTAATTTGTACTTCTTCTTTCTTGGTTTTAATCAAATTAACCAGTCATTTATCTATTTTTTCATAAAATAAGCTCCTAATTTTATTAACTCAATGTTTTTCTTTACCTCCAGTTTTATGAATCTCTCCTTTGATTTTTAGGATTTTTAGTTTGATGTTTAACTTGGGATTTTATTATTTTTCTTCTTCTAGTTTTTTTTTACTTATATGCTCAATTAATTTATCTGCTTTTTATTTTATTGGTATAGGTGGTTAGAGATATCAGTTTTCTCCTAAGTATTCCTTTGGCTGCATCCAATAAATTTTTGAATTTTTTTCATTGTTGTTATTCTCTTTAATGAAATTATTGATTGTTTCTATGGTGTGTTTTTTGATGCACTCATTTTTTAGAATTAGATCATGTAGTTAGTTTCTAATTAATTTTAATCTATTTTCCTACAGTTATTTATTGAATATAATTTTATTGCATTATTGTCTGAAAAGGATGCATTTAATATTTCTGCCTTTTGCATTTGGTTGTAATGTTTCAATACCTTACACATCATCAATTTTTGTAAAGTTGCCATGCACAGCTGAGAAAAAGGTGTGTTAATTTCTATTTCCATTTAGTTTTCTCCAGAGATCTATCATACCTAACTTTCCTAAAATTCTATTTATCTAATTAAGTTCTTTCTTGTTTACTTTATGGTTAGATGAATCTTATTCTGAGAGGGGAAGTTGAGTTCCCCCACAAGTACAGTTTTACTGGTTGTTTCCTCCTGTAACTCATTTAATTTTTCCTCCAAGAATTTAGATGTTATGCCATTTGGTGTGTATAAGTTTACTATTGATATTATTTCATTGCCTATTGTACCTTTTAACAAAATATATTTCCCTACTTAACTCTTTTAATTAGATTGATTTTTGCTTTTGCTTTATCTGAGTTCATGATGACTACCCCTGCTATTTTTTTTTTTACTTTAGCTGAAGCACAATATATTTTACTTCAGCCCCTTATTTTGACTCTGTGTGTGTACTCTGTTTCCAGTGTGTTTCTTGTAAACAACATATTGCTGGATTCTGGTTCTTAATGCATTCTGCTCTCTGCTTCTTTTTAATTTTTTTAACATATTTTCATGTTAATCATGTTTTATTAATCATGTTTTTTTTTTTAGCAATTGGGGCTGTGACTTGTCCAGGATCACACAGCTAATAAGTGTCAAATGTTTGGTCTGAGGCTGGGTTTGAACTCAGGTTCTCCTGACTTCAGGGTTGGTGCTCCATCCACTGCACCGCCTAGCTGTCCCTGCTTCTGTTTTATGAATGAGTTCATCTCATTCACATTCACAGTTATAATTACTAACTGTTTATTTCCCTCCAGTGTTCCAGTGTTCTCGTTCTCTCTCTCTCTCTCTCCCTCCCTCCCTCTCCTCTCTCTCTCTCTCTCTCTCTCTCTCTCTCTCTCTCTCTCTCTCTCTCTCTCTCTCTCTCCATCCCTCCTCACAAGTCTGTGTTTTGACCACTGTGTCCCTTAATATGCCCTCCTTTCTATCAGTCCTGGTTCCCTTCTTTTATCCTCTTCCCCTCCTATTTCCCTGCAGGGTAAGATAGATTTCTATACCCAACTTTGTGTGTATAGTATTTCCTCTTTAAGCCAATTCTGATTAAAGTAAGGTTCAAACATTGTCCAACCCCACCTCCATCTTCCTTCCATTGTAAAATTTCTTCCTTTCATATCTCTTTTATCTGAGATTATTTTCCCTGTTCTTCCTTTCTCTTCCTCCTCCTAGTGTACCCCTCTTTTTGCTACTTATTTTTTTTTGTTTTGGAAATGATCCCATTTTAGTCAGCTCACGCCCATGACCTCCATCATGAATATTCCTTCTAAATGCCCTAATAGTGATAAAGTTCTTAGAAGTTACAATTATCATCTTCCCATGTAAGAATGTAAGCATTTAATTCTTTTTCATTCCCTTATGATTTCTCTTCCATTTTTACCTTTTTACCTTGAGTCTTTTATTTGAAAGTCAGATTTTCTATTCAGCTTTGGTCTTTTCATCAGGAATGCTTGAAAGTTCTCTATTTAATTAAGTATCCATTTTTCCCCCTGAAGAATTATACTTAGTTTTGCTGGATAGGTTTTTCTTAGTTGTAATAATAGTTCTTTTGCATTTTAGAATATCATATTCTGAGTCCTCCTATCCTTTAATGTGGAGGCTGCTAAATCTTTTGTGGTACTGACTGTGGGTCCTTGGTATTTGAATTGTTTCTTTCTGGCTGCTTGCAATACTTTCTTCAGGATTTAGTAGCTCTGGAATTTGGTTATAATATACCTGAGAGTTTTCATTTTGGGATCTTTCAAGAGATGATAGGTGGTTTCTTTTGATTTCTATTTTACTTTCTGGTTTTTAGGTATTAGGGCACTTTTCCTTGATAATTTATTTAATTATGTCTAGGCTGTTTTTTTTTTTATGATGGCATTCAGGTCCTAGTCTAATAATTCTTAAAATACACCTTAAGCTAGTTTTCATGTCAGTTGTTTTTCCAATGAGATATTTCTATTTTTTTCATCCTTGTGATTTTGTTACATTATTTCTTGATGTCTAATGGGGTTATTAGTTTCCAGTGCCCAATTCTAATTTTTTTAAAAGCATGATGCACTTTATTTATTCTTAGTATGTACATCAAAAATTGAGGAAAAATCCTTCAAATATCTTTAGGTGATAAACATTATTTTGTTAAATTAATTAATTTATTTTTTAGTTTTCAACAATCACTTCCATAAGCTTTTCAGTTTTAAATTTTCTCCCTCTACCTCTCCACCTCCCTCTCCAAGACAGCATACAATCTACATATACATTCCTATTAAACATTTTCACATTAGTCATGTTGTAAAGAAAAATTAGAACCAATAGGATGAACCACAAGAAAGAAGAAATGAAACAAAACAGAAGGAAAAAAAAGCAAATAGTATGCTTTGATCTGCTTTCAAACTCCATAGTTCTTTCTCTGGATATGGAAAGAGAAAGTCTTATTTTCCATCATGAGACTTGTGGAGATGTCTTAGATCCTTGAATTGCTGAGAAGAGCTAAGTCTATCCAAGTCAGTCATTGCATGATGTGGCTGTTGCTGTGTACAATATTCTCCTGGCTCTGCTCATTTCGCTCAGCATCAGTTCCAGGTTTTTTCTGAAGCCTGCTTGCTCATCATTTCTTATAGCACAATAGTATTCAATTACATTCATATACTACAACTTGTTTAGCCACTCCTCAATTGATGGGCATCCCCTCAAATTTCACTTCTTGACCACCACAGCAAGAGCTGCTATAAATATTTTTGTACATGTGGGTCCTTTTCCCATTTGTATGATCTCTTTGGGATGTAGACGTAGTAGTGTTATTGCTGAATCAAAGGGTATGCACAGTTTGGTTGCCCTTTGGGCATAGTTCCAAATTGCTCTCCAGAATGTTTGTGTCAGTTCTCACCACCATCACTACCATCAGTGCATTTTCCCACATCCACTCCAACATTTATCATTTTCCTTTTTTTGTCTTATTAGCCAATCTGATTGGTATGAAGTGGTATTTCAGAGCTGTTTTAATTTGAATTTCTCTAATCAAAAGTGATGAGCACTTCTTCATATGCCTATATATAGCTTTTATTTCTTCATCTGAAAACTGCCTGTTCATATCCTTTGACCATTTATCAATTGAGGAATGGCTTGTATTCTCTTAAATTTGACTCAGTTCTTTATATATTTGAGAACTTATCAGAGACACTTGCTGTAAAGATTGTTTCCCAACTTCATGCTTTCCTTCTAATCTTCTGGGGACATCTCCATCATTCTGATCTATATCTTGCCACTGGACCCACATGGCTCTGGAAGAGAAAGTGAGGCTGGTGGCCTTGCATAGCCCTCCCTCACCAAAATCCAATTCACTTGTAAGTCATGACATTATCTTCCTGATACTATGGTCGTCTTTGAGAATACAGAACAAACAACAACCTCTGAGTAGTCCAACCTACCCCAGCCCTGAGCTGGGGACCTAATTGGTCAGTTCCAGTTGGGCAACTCAGCTTCTTCCTTCCTTCCTTCCTTCCTTCCTTCCTTCCTTCCTTCCTTCCTTCCTTCCTTCCTTCCTTCCTTTCTTCCTTCCTTCCTTCCTTCCTTTTCTTCCCTTCCCAGGCCACTTTTAGTATTTTTTCCTTCACGTGATAGTTCTGAAATTTGGCTATAATGTTCTTTGGGATTTTTATTTTGGGATCTCTTTCCTGAAGTGATAGATGGATTCTTTCAATGCCTTTTTTGCCCTCTGGTTCCAGCACATCAGGACAGTTTTCCTTGATAATTTCTTGAAAGATGCTGTCTAGGTTCTCCCTTTGATTATGGCTTTCAGACAGTCCAATGATTCCGATATCATCTCTCCTGGATCTATTTTCCAGGTCAGTTGTTTTTCCCATGAGGTATTTTACATTTTCTTCCATTTTTTTCTTTCTTTTCATTTTGTTTGATTGATTCTTGATTCCTCATAGTCATTAGCTTCCACTTGTCCAATTCTATCTTTTAAGGTGTTTTCTTCAGTTAGCTTTTGTACTTTTTTTTCCCCATTTGGGCAATTTTACTCTGTCAGTAGTTGTTTTCTTCAGTGGATTTTTGTATCTCCTTTTCCACTTGGCCAGTTCTACTTTTTAAGCAGTTTTCCAAGCTGTAGGCTCTTTTTTTCATAATTCTTTTGCATCACTCTCATTTCTTTTCCCATTTTTTCTTCTACCTCTCTCATATGATTTTAAGCTTCTTTTTGAGCTCTTCCTTTTTGGGCTTGAGACCACTTCCCATTTTTCTTTGGGGTTTTGCCCATAGGCTTTTTTTTTTTGCCATTGTTATGCTCTTCTGAGTTTGTGTCTTGGTCTTCCTTGTCACCATAATTGCTTTCTATGGTCAGATTATTATTTTTCTGGCTGTTTTTTTTTGTTCATCTTTAAAAAAATTTTTTTTGGGGGGAGACCTTTTTCTTTTTTTAAAATTTGATCTCTGTTCCCAGAGTAGAAGGGGCACTGTCTCGTGCTTTTTGTGCCAGTGATTGCAGGCCCTGGTTGTTTACCTGAAGTTTCAATGGTGTTGCCCTGAGGCACCTGGGGGACCCTCATGTCTGGTGCTGTACTGAGGGAGTGGGGTGGGATGTGGCTGGCACTGTTGCAGACCATCAGGGTCTGGCAGCTTACCTAGTACTGAGCTGGGGTCCTAGTGGTGGTGCCTGGCATGTGCTGAGGCACAGCAGGGAATTTCTGCATTTCCCCAGGGCTATACTAAAACAAATGGAGGTCAACCACTGGAAGCTGCCTATTTGCCCAGGTCTGTGCTGAAGTATGTGGTAGTTCTCAGGGCTAGAGTCTGCAAGTTCCCCTGGCTATGTATGCTAAGGCATGTGGGTGGTCCTGGTATTGGCATTTGCCTGTTCCACCACAATGGGGCTCAGGATCTCTTGCTGATTTGCTAAAGGGAGCTTGCTGGTCCTTTGCTTGGATGCTTCCTGTCCTGGAATGTGTTCCCCTTTTACCCAAATGAGATGGACCTTTCTTGCCAATCTTCCAAGTTTCTTGGGCTAAAAGATTGTTTTACCACATCTTTTTGCTGGTTCTGCTGTTCCAGGATTTGTTTTGGGGTGCTATTTTATGGTTGTTTGGAGGTGAATATTGGAGTTACCATATTTTACAGTTTACTGTGCCATCTTGGCTCCCAGAATTCTAAGAAGCTTGAGGCACTGTTTTAGAGTTGTTTGGGGGTGAATTTGGGAGAGCTTAGCCCTACTCTATCTTATTGGCTTCACCCCTTTGTTAGGAACTTTTTCTACATCCTTTTCATTTTCAAAAGACCAATGCCAGAGCAAACCTGTGGCATGAGTAATAAAGACATGAGCTCCAGATTTATTAAATATTGCTAGTCTAGAATGGTGAATTCTGGATTTCTCACTTACCTACTACTGTGTTTAAATATTATAACTCAAATGTGCTTGTATAAAAGCTTATTGATTGAAAAAATCACTTGCTTTTTTGTGCTTAGTTAATCAGGCTTCTGTTTTGAAATCTATCCAGCAACTCACCATGGAACTTTCCCTAATCCATCTGTTTAAGTCTCAAATGGCTTCCCTACTCCACTCGCTTACCAGCTCTGCTGGAATGTTAGTGCTTTATGATTAAAGGTTGCTGTTGTTCTTTTCATCCATCATCGTTGAGTTTGCTATTAATAATACAGTTAGTTGTAGGCTGGCAGGTGGAGAAGAGTTGAAGACAGTGAGATTAGGATGTATCTTTAAAAAAAAACCCAGCAACTCCTTCCCCCCGCCCCTCTCCCCCAACTCCAGCTGTAATTTTCCATTTTGTTCACTCTTATTGACATCTGTTAATTTTGGCGATTAAATCAGAGAGAAGAAAGGGGCATCTTTTTCTCTTCAGGAGTATTTTCCACACACAATGCTTACAAG
This sequence comes from Phascolarctos cinereus, assembly GCF_003287225.1. Lineage (NCBI taxonomy): Eukaryota > Metazoa > Chordata > Mammalia > Diprotodontia > Phascolarctidae > Phascolarctos > Phascolarctos cinereus. Next base: position 165,655,191 of record NW_027555958.1, on the reverse strand, counting down.
ACAATCTTAACTAAAATAAAAGGTCATGTTATACAGATGGAACAAGAGAGAGGAAGGATCCTGCCAGAAAGTTGCTGTTGTTAGTAAATATATAACCAGTGAAAACACAAGCAAATTAGAACTTTGTGTCTGCAGTAGTTTTTGGAAGCTTTTAAGTACTTCCTTTATATTTCAAAGAAGTCATGTCAAAGATTTCTTTTGTTCATTTGGTGTTAGACTGCATAATAAAATGGTAGTGATGGGCAGTGATTGACTTAGGGTGGCCTGTAGAAAAATCACACTGTAATTTGTACAAAAGTGCATACTTCATTAGCCTCAAAATTGCGTATCTAGAAAAGAGTAGATACATGATAGAACATGATTGGGGGGAGGGGAGGGTGGGAGGTGGGATTTATTTTTACTTTGGGCATTAGACTAAAATTGAATTGATGAATAAGCACCTACAGATGAAATTCTAGTTAAGGAGCATCAGCATTTATTATCCAGTTGAATGTGAAAGACCTGATTTAACATTTGGTGAAAAGGGCTAGTGCCCTCTTACAATATCTATAAACAGGACAGGAAACCAGCAGACGAAAGCCCTGAGAGCATGCTGGGACACTTCATATTCAATACACAACCCTATAAAGAGAAGAAAAATGAGCCTTGTCCAAAACTCTTACCTCAGCACCCAGTGGCAAAAATAAAATGTAAGCTTGGGACTGGGTCTCTTTGAAGCTGATTTTTTTAAAACTCTGTAACACGCCTCTGGTGGTTACAGATATTGATCGTCAGAAAGTAATCTGTTCAGGTTTGGGGGCATGCCAGTACAAATTGTGGAGTACATTCCTTCCTCTCCAAGGACATGTTGAGCTTTTTATATTGTCCACACTGGTTCACTTGTCAGCTGTCTACCCTATTTGTCATGACTTATTTTCCTTCTTTGGGGGAGGTGTAATTAAATACATTTTTTCACAATGAAAATATTGTTAATATAGAATTTTTACCTTGAGTCAAAACATTTTTTCATCTTTTTTAACCCTCATTTTTCTTCCATAATCATTATTTGATTCCCTCTGGCTGCCTGCTACTTATTTGTAGTAGTACCATCCATCCATTGAGACCTTTCCATCTGTCACACAGCTTTGCCTCCTTTACCCAGAAGCTTTATTCTCCTACTGTGCCATGTTTGCTTTTGGTTCTTTTTGTTGTTGGTCTAGTTGAATATGTGTATTTAATAGTGCAGGTATTTTATTCTATTTCTAAATAATAGTGACTATTATCACTAGAAACCCATGTGTGTGTATGTATATATATATATATATATATATTATATATATGTACTAATGTTTGCATAGCCATGTGTATGTACCTGTGAGTATATGTGTTTACATGTGTATTTACCATAACTTTCATAGCATCAGTATTGGAGACTACCTCCAATAACAGAGGAGGCTACCTTTTCCTGCAATTTATTATTCCTAGGGTTCTTAATCTTTTTTTTGGTGGACCCTTTTGTAATCTGGTGAAGCCTGTAGACCCCTTATGAGAATATTTTTAAATGTATAAAACAATATATGCAATTACTAAAGAAATCAAAGGTTATTAAAATAAAGATGTATTTATTTTTCTTCCCATTCATAGAACCCCTCACATTAAGACCTTGTATTAGTCTTAGAGAGTTGGCTGAGAAACTTCCTCTAACATTATAACTTGACAAGTCTTCCGTACCTTATAATCTTAGAGAGTTGTCTGGAACTTTGAGTGGTTTTTGTTGTTCCTGTTCTTGATCCTTCCTTCTTGAAGAGGACCAATGACATCACAAAGGTGAAGTCTTGACTTGATTGTGAATTGGATTTAAGTGAGAAAGAGTCATCAGTGTGAAAGGTAGTTATTGTATGAGAGGCTTGAGCAGAGAAGATGTAGAATAGCTGCTGCTATTTGGGGCTAGATTTTTGTGTCAGTTCCACATATATTCATGTATACATACATATACATACACAAATATACATGGAATTAAAATATATATTATATATACATACTGCATTTATCAATGATATTTGATGAAAATATTTTCTCCACTCATTACTCTTCTAATTCTTATTGATTTAATTAATTCAAAAGCTTTTACATTTTATGTAAATTGCCTATTTTACTTGTTATGATATCTATCTCTTATTTAGTTAACCTTCCTCCCTGCCCAAGCTATAGATGTGATGAAAAATTCTTAAGCTTGCTCCATTCTAAATCATTTTTAGTCATATGACCTTTTACGTTCAGGTCTTCTACCTTTTTAACTTTTTGTGGTATATAATATAAGAGGACAAACATCACTGATGATCACATTGAAAGCAGCTTCAATAGAGTAGTGGGAAGATGTCATATTACAAAGTATAAAGGAGTGATTATGAGGTGGAATCCTAGATTCCTCCACTGGTATCCTAATAATTTGAATAGAAGAGGAAGATGGACCCCAGAATGTTGGGTAAATACCCTGTGGCAAATTTATGGGAGGACATGAATAGACATGGATAGGTTGTAGTCAAGTAACAGCCAAACCAATGATCTCCAGATACATTTGTATACTGGAGTCACGTGGAGACAGTGAGTATTAAGAAGGCTGGCAATGAGAAGAAGGAGAAAAATATTATGGTAGTTTGGGGAATTAAGATCAATGCAAGGATTTTTTCAAAAACTTAGCAAATGAGAGACACAGATGTGTTTGTAGGATGATTAAGAGCAATTATTGGAGGGGCAGCTAGGTGGCGCAGTGGATACAGCACCAGCCCTGAAGTCAGGAGGACCTGAGTTCAAATGCGGCCTCAGACCAAACACTTGACACTTACTAGCTGCGTGACCCTGGGCAAGTCACTTAACCCCAACTGCCTAAAAGAAAAAAAAAAAGAGCAATTGGTGGGAAAGGGAAAGTTTGGAGGTGAGAGACAGACAGGGAGACCGAGAGAGAGACAGAGAGACAGAGTCAGACAGACACAGACACACAGAAAGTCACAGACAGAAAGACAGGGACAGACAGACACAGTCGAAGAGATAGAGAGAGATGGGGAAAGATAAGGTCACAGAGGGGCAAAAAAAGAGTTAAAGAACTGAGACAGACAGATAGAGACAGAGAGAGAAACAAAATATAGTATGATAATTGATTATCTAGGTCCTAAAGAAGGCAGAAGAATATAATATAATAGAATCATAGATTGAAAGTTGAAAAGATCTTCCAAGACCATCTAGCCCAATGTTCTTCTTTTACATATAAGGATACTGAAACTCTGAGAAGTAAAGTAGCCAGTTTACACAGGTAGTAAATGATAGTGGTATGATTTGAATCCATGTTTTCTGAATCCAAACTAAGTACTCTTTTCAGAATTCCATATTGCTTCAGGGTAATAGAGAGATCAGCCCTAGAAAGGGGTGGGAAGAGGGAGTCATCTCCTCCATGATAAAGAAAAAAAGGACATAGTAAAGAATAACAAATGTCTCATGCATGGAGAAGATTTAAGGGAGCAGAGTTTAATAAAATGAAAGTGGTCATATGTTGAAGCAATTAGAGATGAATTTGTGGGCTTGCAAGTAGAAAAAGTCTGTAGTCATCTTTGAGGATTATGTGATAGGGAGTCAACAAGATATTATCCCAAGTGAGGGGTACAACAACTAAGCTCAGAGGGCAAAGTTAAAGTCACCATGGGAAATTAAGGGTTTAATGAGTTGCAGTCAGGAATGAATACAGCATCATTAACAAAGAGGAGAAATTCCTAAACAAAGGCCAGGACCTAGAACTGAACTAAAGAAATAAATGAGGAAAGGAGAGTCCAGACAATCACAGAGTAGTAGAAGCCAGCACCCCTGGATAATACTGAGAACTAGAGCCTAACTTGGTTTGCCAAGGATTCATGTCCCCTTTGTTAACGAGGTGGCAACACTTCCATGAATGAGAAGTGCCTTGGAAACAAGTGTGAAATGGGCTGTGGGTTTTAGCCTGGTCCAGAGCCAGCAGCAAGGAGAGGAGACCCACCAAATCCCTGACAACCACCAAGCTTGTTTTAATGAGAATGACCCAGAGATCAAAGACTAATTCAAAAAGCCAAGCAAATAAATCTATTAGCAACACTTTTGCAAACTATTCATGATTTGCTCAGATCTAAAACCTGTGGAATTCTGTTTTGTGACACAGATCAAGCTATTTAATACTCATAATTGATGGTTGTGGAAAAGGTGTGCAGTGGCAGACACTGAAATAGAAAATTCACTCAACAAGCTACCACAGCTTTGGGATGTTAACAGGTGTGGCACCCTAATGAAGGACTGAGCTCCAAGCCAAATGAAATGAATCATATAATCTTTGAGCCATCTAGTCCAATTCTCTCATTTTAGATATGAGAAAACTGACATCTAAGGAGGATAAGTGACTTGAACAAGTAATGGGTTACTGCCAGAGCTGGTTCTACAAGCTAGGTCTCCTCATTCCTAGTCTGGTGGGCTTTGTGAGGCATGACTCTGTTACAGATGTCACGAGCTGGTTTGGCAGCATCACTTATGAGTCATACTTGGCATTAGTGGAAAGGTGGGATGACTATCAATGGACACAGTCAATCTACTGGCATTGGAATGACATTCATTGTAACCTAGCAGCATGGAACTGGAATTCTCATTGAGGATGGTGGGGAGTCAGTGGGTAAATGGTGGGTGGAGATAGAGAGGGCAGAATGTGTTTTGTAAGGATACATTGAATTACAACTTCTGAAAAAGAGAATAGCTATGGAAAAGACATTCATGACAAAGATAGACTTTGAAGGGCGTGTTGGTGGTCAGTTGTGTCTAGCAGCCAATAATGGAGGGAGACAAGTACCAAATACTTTATAATGAGTAGGGATATCACAAAGCAAAATATTGTGTGTGTGTGTGTGTGTGTGTGTGTGTGTGTGTGAAAGTAACTATGCTTTGGTCTTTTTAGCACATTCTCTTGTTTGGGTAACAATAATGTCTGCAATAACTTCTACAATGAATAGTAGCAAAAGAACTGCTTTAAATATCTAGGAACATAGGATCTAGGGAACTAATTTTTCCTTTGAATCACATGAGGTTATACTTACTATAGATCAGATTACATGAACAAAATTATTAATGAAAAACTCAAGTTGATTGTGGAGTCAACAGGACCACTGTAAGATCAAATGACATAATTTGTATTATGTGCTTTGCAAATCTTGATGTGATTTGTGTCGTATTCTGCTTATTATTATTACTAGGTTTATATATTTTGAATGAATTAATATATAATTATATATAATATAATAATTAAATATAATAGTTTGGTTGTTGGACCAGTCCTACCCTTAGATTATAGGCGTGTTTTTCTCTGTTTTTAAATGTCTACATATAAGAGCAGAATATAATAGAACAATGAAGGGAAATATAACAGTAAAAATAGGACTAGGAATTAGGCCTGTAATTTCATTGCATAGGGAACTCTCAAGTGAGGAAATTCTCTCTAGCAATTCAGGTTGACACCTTCTCTGCAATTTATAAGGTGAGAGAGCTGCCTAAAACACTGAATGGTTTAAGTTACTTTTCCCAGGGTTATAAAAGGCTAAATGTCTGCATGAATCTTTGTGGGAAGATTCACTCAACAGTGTGTTGGATATTGCCTGTCTAGCAGCTCTAAGTGTATTTCCCTTCTGGTGGGAATCCAAACCACAGGTTGGCATTATGGTTTTGTGGGTAACTGTGCAGGCCATTGTGGGAGCGGAGACTCACCAGGAATGTAGGGGAATTGCCCCCTGGTGACTGAAAGCATATTTTTCTGTTATTAATAATCCAAATCAGGAAATGTATTTTATGGCCTTGTAGAAGATGAATAAGAGTTACTAGAGTGTGAGAATTGCTCTGACTGCTTATGTATTATTGTGAGTTCTTTATATATTTTCTTCATTGTTTATAGTTTCCAGCAAGACCTTTGTAACTGCTATCCTTTCTGTGGGATAAGATAGTCTATCACATATCTAATAAAAATATTTGTTACTTCAAGTTCTTTGGATCAGAGCAACCCTTAACCCACATCTGTGGGGACCTATAGACAAGTTCATTCTGAAATTTTGTAGTGGGGGGGGTGATAATATAAAGCGAAGATTTAGTGAATTTTTATATCCAACCTATTTTATGTAGGCCAAGAAGACTGTGGTGCTGAGCTAGCAGTTATAACTGACTATTCCTAGGAACACAATCTTGGTGAAGATAATCATTTAAGTATAAGGAAGATTGAGAATGAGTGGGCAGGAAAGAAAATTGACTGAAAGGAACATATTCCAATGTATGAAGACATAGACCATTTCTTACACAAAACTTTACATCTCCTCCAATATCTACACAGTGTTCCACACACCAGCTATGCTTAATAAATGTCTATTTAATTAAATATTTTTTTAAACTTGAATCTATCTGTGATTATGGAAGGAGAAGGCATGATTCTCCATTTGTTAGCAATTCAGGGTAGATGCATGTATAAGGATCTTTGAAGACAAACAAAATAAAACAAAACAATACTCAGACATGACAGAGATCATCAACCATCTACCAGTAAAATAAAGCTACCCGTCTTTCTTTTACATATAACAAAATGGACTATGTGTTTGGCAAGTTTAATAGAATTCAGACTTGTGGAAGCACAAATGATAGTTTTCGGTGGTGGGTTTTTTCAGGACAAAATATTCACCCTAACTGGCAAACTAGACCTTCTGAATAGTATGATAGGATGGGTTTTTTAATGAATGCACCTTGTATACTATTTTTTTACATGAATTAGTACAGTTTTATTAAGCTGAACACATTTTTTTCCATTGAAGAATCATAGATCTCAAAACACTATTAGAAAAAAAAGGCCCCTCTGTTGATGAGTGAGCATCTACACTTGTTATATATCTGCCAAGAGAGAAACCAAGCTAAATTTCCTTAAAAACCCAGGCATATTTTTCTCTTCCCTGTGCAACCTACTTTTCCAGACAACTCCTTCCAGTTGCCACAGACCAACTGTGAATGTTAAGTGAATATCTTTGACAGGAGCTAAGTCTTTGGGGCATTGAAATAGGTTTCCCTTTTCACTTGGCATGTGAGGATTGAGCGCATGCTTTGACATCAGAAGCATAGGATGTGAGCCACAGCATCATTCGACATCAGAAGTGTCAGTATCAGGAACAATCAGCACTAGATCAGTGTGGTGAGGGAACTTCCCCCAGCTACCATATGCCATGAAAGCTGCCAACTCCTGTGCATTCCAGGCACAAGGAGGCTGCCTCCTCATTGTTAAATGCCATTTACACGGTTCTGTCAGCATCCAGCACAAGGAGTTGTCCAATTTCCTTATACATAAAATGAGAAAATTAAAAAAAAAATAATATTTGAGTTGCTGTATTTAACTATCAGTGAAATTATAAAAGATATTCACATGTACTTCTTTTCACAGAAAGATCTTTATGAGGGTTTTTTGTTAGTTTGAATGAGTAAATGAACATTTATTTAGCATTTACTCCTTACCAAGCACTGTATTAAATACTGGGGTTAGATATACAAGAGCCAGACAATCCCTTCCCTCAAGTATTTTACCTTCTAATAAGGGTCTTGGGCTAGAGCTCCCAACTGAGTAACAAGAACGGCATCTGTCGATTTAGGAACATCTCGATCACTCTCAAGTTTCAGAAGCTGCCAGCTAGCTGAGAAGGGCTAATTAATGCCAGCAACTGTCTATTCAAGGTCCAGGTAGGAGTAGTAGTAGTAGTAGTAGTAGTAGTAGTAGTAGTAGTAGTAGTAGTAGTACTAGTAATTGTAGTAGTAGCAGCAGCAGCAGCAGCAGCAGTATTTTATCCTGTCTTTTATGCATTTAAGAACATTATTCTGAAGTGTTATTCAAACAGTTAAGTGGTTAGTGAATTGGGGAGCCAGGAAGACTCTGAATTCAAATTTTTCTTCAGTTATTTTTAAACTGTATGAACCCAGACAAGTCAGTTAAACTCTGTTTGCCTCTGTTTCCTCATCAATAAAATGGAGATAGTTGAAAGCACCTACCTCCCAGGGTGGTTGTGAGGGAAAAAAAGTAGATGCCTATAAAAAATAAACAACAAAAAAAAGCCCAAACAAATCCCAAACAAAACCCAATGGTTGTGAGTTCCTTAAGGGCAGGAACTGCCTTTTTCGTGTTTATATCCCCAGTGATTTAGATTGGGGGGAGAGGGTTGTCTGCCCCAAGCAAGTGAAGACTTCCTCTGGCAGAGTACATAGATGAGAACAATTTGTTTCAAAGGTGCTGTGGAGGGCTTAGAGCATGGTCATACATTGAAGACACCAAGGTCATCAACTACATATTGGGCCATCACTAGTAGTCTTGAATTTTGTCTTGTCACTAGACTTCAACAACTCTGATGACTTTGTGTCTCAGCTCTGCCTTACTTAAATCCAATTCACACATGAGTCAAGGCATTACCCCATGATGTAATTGGTCCTCTTTGAAAACGAAGGACAATGTCTACTAAGGAAGTGTTTTGCATAACTGCATATGTACAACCTATATTGAGTTGCTTGCCTTTTCATTGAGGGTGGGTGGGGAGGGAGGAAGGGAGAAAATTTGGAACTCAAAGTTTTAAAAACACGTTTAAAAAAAAGTTTTCACATGCAACTGGGAAATAAAAAATACAGGAAATGGGGTACAGAAGTCTATCCTGCTCTACAGGAAAATAGAAGCGGAAGGGGATAAGAGAAGGGAAGGGGGAGAGATAGAAGAGAAGGCAGACCAGGGGAAGGGGTATTCAGAATGCATGCCATCTTGGGGTGGGGGAAGGGGTGAGAAATTTGGAACTCAAAAACTTGTGGAAGTGAATATTAAAAACTAAAAATAAATAAATTTATATTTTAAAAAAAGAAAACAAAGGACAAACAATAATATCCATAGTAGTAGTCCTTATCATCATCATTGTTACAGTGGTTATTATCACTTTTGATGTCTTTGTAATCCACAGAGCTTTGCACATAGTTAACATGAAATGTTTTGGGTTTTTTTTTATTGGAAACCATCAGTTTCTGCAGTGATAGGCTCTTTCCCCACCTCATCATATTATTCCAAGATCTTTGTCACCCAGCCTTGCCAAAGGAAAGATTCTTTCCTGTCCCTTGCCCTAGGTTAAAATAATCCTTGTTGGGATTCCCATTTTAAGATTCTTTTTCCAAAGAAGCCAACCTGGAGGAGAGTGGATAGGTGACTCAATTTTTTCTTACTAGATATTCTATCCTCCTTGATTTCAGAGACACTACTGTCCTAGTTCTGAGATCCTGCCTTTTTGTATTTTTCTTGTTTTGGTGAGCTCATAGACTCCAAAGGAAATGATAATAGCTCTATGCAAATGACTCCCTAATCTACTTATCCAGGCCTTATCTCTGTTCTGAGTTCCAGGTCCCTACCTCCAACTTCCTACACTGTATTTCAGTGGTATTTCGATTAATTCCACCTTCAAATAGTTCCCATTGCTTTTCATTATATCATGTTTTAATTGATCTCTTTGCAGCTTGAACCCATGCCTTCTAGAGCTGTCTTCTGGTGCCTAAAAGGAGAATCCCTCTTCCATATGAAAATCTGTCAGATTAATTGAAAACAATTATAAGAACCCCTTTAATTCTCCTATTCTTCAGTCCAAACATTTCTAATTTCTCCTCTTCCTTCTTGTCCTTATCCATTTTCTCCTTTTCTTCCTCTCTTCTTCCTCCTTTGGGATAGTCTTCCACATTCCCATACTGGTTACCTTCTTCTGAGTATGTGTCAATTTCCCTTCTTAAAACGTGGCACCAATAATGAAATAGAGGGCTGCTAGGTGGTGCAGTGGATACAGCACTGGCCCTGGAGTAAGAAGGACCTGAATTCAAATCCAGGCTCAGATACCTACTAGCTATGTGACATTGGCAAGTTATTTAACACTGATTGCCTTCCCACAAAAAAAAAAATTGCAATAATGAAACACAGCAATCTATAAATGGTCTAAGGAAGAATATAAGGAAACTATCTTCCATAATATGAAGGACAGGGATTACTATAGAGCTTAATTCAAATGATGGTAACATTTGCTGATATGCTTCTGCTGGTGCTGATAATGACAACAGCAACAGCAACAACAACAATAACAATAATAATAAAAGAACAGTAGTAGCAAAGAAGCAGTAACACCTGCAACAGCAGAAGTAGTGGTAGTAGTCATTTGAACCTTCATTTACTTAGATCAGTGGCAATACACTGACTTATAATACTCATCCCCATGATCATCAATACCATCAGTTTTCTTTAAGCACTTAAGTTAAACTCTGAATCCTCATTATAGAGTAGAGATGGCCCTGAGAAGCCTTACCAAATTGGAAAGTCTTCAACCATAGGTATTAGCCTTGTGGAATTTGAAGAAGCTCTTCACTAGAACGCTGGCTACTAAGTGATGGATATTTTTGTGCATAGAAATTTGTTAAACCCATTTACCAAGGAATAGGTGGCTTCCTATCTCTGTAAAGGCAGCTGAGTGTAGAAGTAGATTATTGACCTTGGAATCAGGAAGACATGAGTTCAAGTAGTATCTCATCATTGTATGACCATGATCATCGCTCATAGCTGTATGACCATGGTCAAGTCACTTAAGCCCTCTCAGCCTCAGTTTCCTTATCTGTAAAATGGAGACAATAATAACTACCTTATAGTGTCATTGTGAGATCAAATAAGTAACCTGTAAAGTGGTTTGCAGCTATTTAAACATTATATAAATGCTAGCTGTTGTTGTTATTATTTAGAGAGTATAGCCACACCAATGAAACACAGCCTTTAAAAAAATAATAATTTAACTTAACTTGGTGCATAGTAAGCATTATATAAATGTCAGATATAATAATAATTACTATTAACAACAAAATCGTGAATGATCACCATGTTAGGAACAACATGTTAACAACCTGTTTGTTAGGAACAAAGGCAATAGAGCTCTATCCTTCTGACTTAGAAAGGTATTTACACAGATGACGGGGAAGAGGGAGATTGGCTAAGAGCTACTGGTAGACACTGGTTCCCCTCCTTTGATCCTAAGGTTCCATTCATTGACTTTCCCAATTTCTCTAGCCCAGAAGGAATCATGTGACTAACTGACTCTCAGTAAGCTGTCATATAGCCCATGAACTTCAACTTAGTAACACTTGGATAGTTGTCATTTGTATTATATTGCCTTGGCTTACTCATGAGCAATTAATATTTCTACAATTATTTAGATCTGTCTTTATTTGTGTGAAGTGTATTGTAATTGTGTTTACATAATCCCTGGGTTTGTATTGATATGTAGACCTCTGACTATTCTATATTATCTGCAATTATTTTAAATGGAATTTCCCTTTTTATCACTTCCTGATGGGTTTTGTTAGTAGTATATAGAAATGCTGGTGATTTATATGGATTTATTTTATATCCTACAATTTTGCTGAAGTTGATTATTTCATCTAGTTTTTTTTAGTTGATTTAGTTGATTCTCTAGGGTTCTCTAGGTATACCATTATATCATTTGCAAAGACTGATAGTTTTCTTTCCTGTTTTTATTCCTTCAATTTGTTTTTCTTTTCTTATTTCTATAGTGAGTATTTGTAGTACAGTGTTGATCATAGATAGCCTTACTTCACTCCTGGTCTTATCCCACTTACAAAGCTTATCCCTTTTATCAATAATGCTCACTTTTGGTTTTAGATAAATACTACATATCATTTAAAGAAAGATTCGATTGATTCTTAGGCTTTCTAGTGTTTTTAAAAGGAATGGCTATTGTATTTTGTCAAAGGCTTTTTTTTGCATCTGTTGATACAATCATATTTTTTTTGTTGTTATTGTTATTGATATGGTTAATTATGCTGATTGATTAATTTTGAACCAACCCTGAATTCCTGGTATAACTCTCACTTGGTCATAGTGTATGATCTTTGTATTATGGCACTTTATTATACTTACTAGTATTTAAAAATTTTGCATCTATGTTCATTAAGTTAATTGGCCTATAGTTTTCTTTCTGTGTTTCTGCTCTCCCTGGTGGAGGTATCAAAATACAAATATCATTTTGATACCTATACCAATTATCAGATAACTCCTAAAAAGAGTTTGATAGGATTCCTTCTTTACTATTTTTTCTGATAATTTATATTGTAGTGGGATGAATTGTTCCTTAAATGTTTGGTAGAATTAACTTTTAAATCCATTTGGTCCTGGTTTTTTTGTTGTTGTTGTTGTTAGGGAGTTCATTGATAGCTTGTTCAATCTCTTTTTCCAAGATAGGATTGTTTAAGTATTCTCTCCTCTTTGTTAATCTGGGCAGTTTATATTTTTTTAAATATTCATCTAGTTCACTTAGATTGTCAGTTTTACTAGCATATAATTGGGGAAAATAACTCCTAATATTTGCTTTAATTTCATGTTCAATTGGGATGAATTCATTCTTTCCTTTTTTGATATTGGTAATTTTATTTTCTTCTTTCCTTTTTAAAAATCAAATTAAACAATTATATATATTATATATATATATAATATATATATATATGCACACATACATACATATATATGTACACACACATACATACACATATGTATTCCTAAAACCAACTGCTAATTTTATTTATTAGTTTGGTTTTTTCATTTTCAATTTTATTAATATCTCCTTTTACTTTCAAGATTTCCATTTTGGTGTTTAATTGGGAATTTTTGATTTGTACTTTTTTGCTTTTTTTTTAGTTCCGTGCCCAATTAATTTATCTGCTTTTTTTTTTATGGATGTATGCATTTAGAGATATAAATATTTCCCAAAGTACTTTGGCTGCATCTCACAAATTTTGGAATGTTGTCTCATTGTTGTCATCCTCTTCAATTAAATTATTGATTGTTTCTATGGTTTGTTTTTTGGCCCATTCATTTTTTGGGATTAGATTGTTTTGTTTCTAATTATTTTTAATCTATGGTTGCATGGCCCTTTATTAAATGTAATTTTTATTACATTATGATCTGAAAAAGGAATATTTAATATTTCTGCTTTTCTGCATTTGTTTATAAGTTTTCTCTTTCCTAACATATGGCCAATTTTTGTGAAGGTGCCTTGTATAACTACAAAAAAAGGTATACTCCTTTTTCTTCGCATTCAGTTTCCCCTATAATCTTTGTCTTACCAGTTGCCAGGTCTCCCTATTGTCTCTGGTTTGAGACCTCCTGAAGTTCCTACATCTGTCTCCACCAGCTAGTGGTCTCTGGTTCAGCCTCTTTCTCCATGTCACAGATCTCTCTTTCTTACCCCCCATATTGTCTTGGGCTGGAAGAATGTCTCACTCTGACCTTTTGTTGGCTCTGCCACTCCATAAATTGATTTGAGGAGTTATTTTAAAGTTGTTTGGAGGGAAATGTTGGGAGAGCTCAGCTGAACACTTTTTCTACTCTGACATCTTGGCTGTGCCCCCAGAAGTCTCTAGATAAAGGTTGTACTATACACAAATATAAATCATATATATCACAGCTATCGGATTTCTGAAAACTTCTTATAAACATTTCTTTGATTAAACTATCTTGAAAACAGGGATACCTCAGTTACTAAAAAATACTCCTTTTATTTCTTATTCTATTTTTAGAGACCCCATTAAGTTTGGCATAGATATGCCAATTCAATTCAACAAAGTAATTACCTACTGTGTGCAGGTCACTGAGCTAGGTGCTGAGGGGGAGATATACCTGCTGTCCTTTGAACAGCTTATTACATTTCAAAACTCCAAGGGAGTCCCTGCCTTCCTTAAAACCCAAGTTAAAAACCCACCTTCAACAGGACACGTTTCCTGATCCCCCTCAATCCTAGTACTCTCTCTTAATTATTTCTAATGTATCTTGTGCATAGCTTGTTTGTGCATATTTGTTTATATGTTTTCTCCATTAAACTGTGAACTCTTTGATATCAAGGATTATTTTTTTTACCTTCTTTGTATCTGAGCCCTTAGCTTAGTGTCTAACACAATAGGCCCTTAATAGATGTTTATTGACTATTTTAAAAAGCCTCTGCCTTCATGGAGCTTATAGTCTAGTACTAGCTATATCTATGAGCTATATGCAATATTCTGACTTCACTTGCAAAGACAGGCAGAGAAAGGTTAGTTCCATTCATTTTCCGTATTTCCATGAGTTTTGTCTCATTACCTCCTCACCCCCTGGTGTGATGCAATATTTACATTAATTTCAGTGAAAGAGTGTCATGTAACTACAGCTCTCCCTTCAGTCCTTTGCTACAGCACCAGAGGGCACAAGTTGTCAATGATATTGTTTACTCCAGAGGGCACAGTCCACAATAACTTGTTTGTACCAACCTACTCACAACCTTAAGATTTTACACATAAATCATACACATTATTCTATACAAAATTCAGTGGGTATTTCATATAGCTCCCAGCTATACTGGTATGCTTTTAGACCCTGAAGGTATTGACTTCCTAAAGAGGGTTAACTGGGTTAAAAAAGGAAGGAAGGACAAAGATGAGCATTTGTATAATGGACTCAGTATGATTATAGAGGAAGCATTGGTCCTAAGTCTAGAAACCTCACATTCCAGGTTCTGGAATCATAGGAGGGCAAAAGTAGGTATTTGTTCCCACATGACCCAAAGACAATGCCTACCAGTGACAACTGAATTCTTTCATTATTTCTTGTCTCCAATAATATGTGTTGATATATTTTATAGTTAAAATTCACTAGAAAAGACAGGGATCATTAAAACAAAATAGGGATCAGTAAAATGGGGAATATAAAAAAACCTTCACTCATTTGTCTATTTGACGTTTTGAACTGGGTATCCCATAGGTATCTCAAACTAAAAAATGCTGAAACCGAAATTTTCTTCCTCTATCAAATTTATATGAATTCTCAAATTGCCTGTTTCAGAAAGAAATGTTATCAGCATCCTTTCAGTTGTCCAGTTTTGGAACCTTGGAGACATTCTTGACTCCTTGTTCTTCCTCATCCCACATAGGCAATTCATAGTCTAATGTTGTCATAGTATATTCACAGCACCTGACATTTGTTCTTATCACTCTCTCTCTTTTTTGATTCTATACTTTTATTGCAGTGTTTTATTTTGCAAAGATTTACATGCTATTCTTTCTTATGAGAGGGTTTTTTTCATAACAAAGTAAAACAGTTAAGTAAAACTAACACTACAGTGTTTTCATCTGAAAGTACAAGCAACATTTCAAATCTGTGGCACCCTATCATCTCTCTTTTATTTTTATATTAACAGAAATCCATTTTCCTTCCCTTTTACCCCTTAGCCCATTAAAAAAAAGAAAAGAAAAACATTATTTTCACAAATGTACCCACATAATCAATGAAAACAAATTTCATCAATGGAGGCATACAAAAATATTTTTTGTCTTATTCTGTACCCAAAGCCTGTCAGTTTTCTGTAATGGATATGATGTTCTGTCAGTGGTCCTTGAGAATTGTGAATGGTGATTGCATTAATCATTATTCTTATAATTTTCAAAGTATTTTTATAACATTGTTATTCTATCAATTCTCTTGATTCTGTTTATTTCATTCTTCATCAGCTTGTAAAAGTTCTCTGATCTGTAAATTTTTATAATATTGAGGTTACAATAGAAATTGTTCTTCTAGTTTTGCTGATTTTACTCTATCATTTCTAATGTCATCACATGTCTTTTTGAAATTGTCTGTTTCATCCTTACTTACAGAACAACAATATTTCATCACATTCACGTATGATACGTTATTCAGCTATTCCTCAATTCCTCTTAGTTTCTAGGTTTTTTTGCCACTGGAAAAAAAGGCTGCCATACACACACACACACACATACATATACACATATATACATATATACATATACATATATACATATTATATATGTGTATATATATATATACATATATATTTCAAAATAAAGGACTTTTCTTCTTTCTTTGATCTCTTTTTGTGTAGCAGCCTAACAGGTATAGCTCAGTCAAAGAACACCCATAATTTAGTAATTTTTGTGCATAATTAATTTCAAAATGCTTTCCAGAATGTTTGTACCCATTTATAGATCCATTGATAGTGAGTGCATCTCTGTGACTTTTTCCATCCTTCCTCATATGTTCACATCCTTAATTTAGGACCTTATTACAACTTGCCTGAATTGTTTCTCTGTTATGATAGATACAGATAGATACTATATATTCATACTTAACCTATATATTTATATATATCTATATCTATATATCTATATCAGTCTATCTATAGAGAATGATGAATAATTCATGTATTTAATGGCAAATTCAACTAACATTAAGTACCTACTAAGTGCATGATGATATATTGCATGTTATGAGTAGAGAGATGAAAAAATATATAATCCCTGCCATTAGAATATATTAAAGGCAAAAGAGATATATCCAAACAACAAACTTTTAGGAATATTGGAGATTGGATAGAATAAAATATTCCTTCTCTACAGTGAATCAAATGTAATAGCTGCTTAATAAAAATTTTAACATAATGGCCAACAAATCTATGTGCTTGACGAACCAGGTAACCCAAATTATATATTGTTTGTTCTTTCAAAGTTTCTTCAGTTGAGCTAATTTTTTTTTGCTGGTTGTGCCTTGAAGGGTTCTGGAAATCTTAAGGAGATGCTAAGATCTCCCCATTTTTCTTCTATGTAAACCTTTCAGTCAGTGTTCTATGCTGTACCTGCCTGCTTTGTGAATAAAGGTTTGAAGGTCTTACTTCAGAGGTAGTCAATGTGATTCTTTCATCAAGCAGTGGGATAGCTGGCTACTCAGAGCACAGCGTCAAGACTTTATTTTGTATGATGCCTTTTAAACAAATGTGCACAGTGAAAACACAGTATAAAATAAACCCCCAGATCTGGTAAAATGCTGAGAATCATAGCAAAAGAGGACTTGGTTCAGCACATGAGGAAATACGCTGAATATTAATGAAGTGTCAATTTTTTCCCATAGAAATAATATGTGTTCAAGGCTGATGCTGGATTCATCTGCTTTGAAAATAGATTACCCAGTAACCGATATTGTTTGAGAGACAAAACCAGAGTTGAATATATTTTACTGAAGAGTTGAACTTAAATCACCTTTCCTAGAAAGTAAAGAGGAACCTATGTCTTTTTTTGTCTGTATAAAGGTGTGTGTGTGTATATATACATGTATATATATATATATATATATATATATATATATGTTTGTATATTTATATACTTTTATATTATGCACACATATTTCAACATCACACTGGAAAGCAAATAAACTGTAATTATTATTGACCTTTTTAATGTTTAGAACCTTAAGATAATAAACCATCTTTGGATCTTTACATGAACGGAAGCAGCCTAAATAATGAGATCTTAATTAGGACACTTGTTTGTGTAACAGTATATGTTGATTTAAATAATAAAAAAGGAATGTGAATGCCCTGAAAAAAAATCAGCTATAGGCAAGAAAAAAGAAGTCACATTAAGGCTCAGGCATAGCTAATAGCATTGGGGGCATATCTCTCTTGTCTACTGCAACCAGTGGAGAGGCCCTTGAGAAAAATATCCTTAACATTGGTTTAGTCTATAATGGGATATATTCCATTTTTATAATGTACAGTGGAATATTCATGCCCATATAAGAATACATGCATGCATGTGTGCATGTATACATGTGTGCATTTAAGTATATCCTTCCAAGTATATCTGGGTAAATTCCAATGAATGGTGATTTTATTGTGATCTTAAATGAGAATATGAAGTAATCCTCCAGGTTTTTTTAGTTTTTAATTTCACTGTTACTAGGTCAAACTTAGGAAAAATTCTTCATGCTCTTGACCACTGGGAAAACTGTAAACTATTTTTGTTTTCCTTGGGAAACACATCCCTCTGTGCTTTCTTTTGCCCTCTCACCATCATTCTCCGCCTTCCTTTCCCTTGAAGTATTTCCTTTGTTTGTCTCCATTACAGCAACGTGCAGTGACACAATGTTTCTGCACAGTGGGGGTTGGCAATCTCCGAAGAGGCTTTCCAGCGTTGCTTTTTAGACTGAAATCATTACAATCTTCAATAGCTCCATGGATTTGAAAAACTAGCACATTATTATTCTCAGGACCATCTCGATGTAAAAAAAAGGCTATTTGCTCGGTGATTCTCTCCCTCCCTAGCCTTCCCCCGCCCCCAGCCAACCACCCTCCAACCTTGCCTTTCTGGATACAAGTTTCCTTCACACACCTAAGGACAGTTTTTCTGGTCCTGGTACTTGTTCGCTATTCCTATGCGGTGGCATAAGTGTTTTCCTTTCTGTTTTTAGGGCATTTACAGTGGCTAAGTAAGGGATCCAGGCATAGCTTAATTTCACTGACAGAGCCAAAAAGGAATTCCACCCAAGGATAGGCAGGATGCCTTTTCCAAAAGCAGAGGACGACCGCGACCCCTTCAACTCCTTAGGGTAAAGCTCAGGAAGCTATGAACATGTCTTCTCTAGGTGAAAAGGAGGCTACAGCAGTGTCCCTGGACACTCTTTTTTTTTTTAGGAAACTGCAGCTATTGCTGACACTTCTACGTCTACTTCATGTCTATCCACAGTTTACTAGGGTCTATTTTTGGCAAATAGTCTCCATGCATGCATATGTATATGAATATGTGAATGTACACTGTGCTCATGTAAATGTGTACCGGGCATTGAACTTGTGCCTGCATAAAAATCAAGTTACAAAAGTTTCAACATTTGAATGTGATTAATACATATATGTATGTAACATTTCCTCCTGTGGGGGTTTGTGTAGACTTCCCAGAGGATTCATTAATATGGTACAATAATAATAAGCACAACTAATGAAATTAAACATCACAAATAAAGTAAAAAATACAATCCATAGGCCTAACAGATGTGTTGTAGCCTATTTACACTCATTGCCTAACCTCACCCCTTAAACACATTATCGGTGGGTATATCCAAACATTTTAGTAAAGGGTAGCTTTCTTGGTAGCTTGGGATATAGGAAATACATAGGAAAAATATCATTTCAATCAATGTGTCTTTTAATTTTTGATTATCCTGCAGGGTACTTTTAAAATGAAGTAGAATCCCATCTATGACAGATCGTCTGAATGTGCTTGTGCCTAGCATTTGAACTTTTATAGGATGTTTGTTAGTTATCTCCATGTCAGGGATGCCATTCTAGCTCTCTGAGTATCTGGTCTCCAGACTCCAAATACGGTAGCCAGTGGTACATACACAAATTACACACCTCCACACACCCCTGTATATATATATATATATATATATATATATATATATATATATATATATATATTATATTATATATATATATACATACATACTTATATATACATGTTAGTATCTTGATTAAATTTTTAAAAATACATATATGTATTTTTAAAATGTCATTTCAGCTTGAGGGCATAAGATGATTTCTTGTATCTTTTCATTAAGATACTAAATTTATTTTCACTCAAGTTCTAAATTTCTCAGAATGTTTTTATTAAAAAGAGGAAGGAGTTGTTCAGATTTAAACTGCTTTTTATTGAAGGACAGTGGTCGATAAACAACTTGCTATAATCTGTTTTTCCAAAACTGGAGAGCTTAGTATTATGCAGCATGGACATTAGATCATTAATACATGCTTGTGGCCTGAGCACACCTTATGCTCTAATGCCTCATTGTCTTGTTCAACGGTGTTCCCTCTGTGTTCTTCTTCCCCCCTTATGTAGTCATATACAGGGAATCTGTACTTCAAAATCTACGCATGCGTCAATGTCCAGATTTAATGTCACGTCTTCTATAATGCCCTCTTTGATTCCTCACCAGCAACTGGACCTGATCTCCTGTACTGTTAAACTAATATACTACTTTGTATTTCCCATGTGGCATTTACCCACTCTATTAAAATACAGCTATTTTTGTACATATTTTAATTCTCTTAGTAAATTGTAAGCTCTTAGAGACAGAGACCATATCTTCTCCTCTACATTTTTCACTGTGTCACAGGAGTGCTAAAGAAATATTTGTCAAATGAATGAATGACAGAAAGACATGGTATTATATGAAGAGCACTTACTTCTCTGGACCTTAATTTCCCCATCTACTTGCCAGTCCCTTCCAGCTCTGAATCTGTGATCCCATGGAATGTTTGAGAGATTATCTCACTTCATTCCTGTTTGTTTGTTTCTCAATGAGTATGACAGCACTAGGGGCAGCTAGATGGTATAGTGGATAGAGCACCAGGCTTGGAGTCAGAAAGATCTAAGTTTAAATCCAGCCTCAGACACTCACTAGCTGTGTGACCCTGGGCAAGTAACTTAACCCTTATTTACCTCAGTTCCTCATCCAGAAAGTGGGAGCATACCAAAGAAGAAAATGGCAAATCACTAGGATCTTTGCCAAGAAAACCCCTTTGGGTCATGTAGAGTTGGATATGATTAAACAACTCAGCAACAACAGCACCCTGAAGCATGGTGAGAGAGCTAATCTGTTTTTGCCATCATTGTCATACTGATTTATAAGCAAATCCCTATGTAAATACTAAACACCACGGGTGAAAGTCTGCTGAGGAAAAAGTCAGCAACATAGAAATGCAATGATCTACCAAGAGGAATATAATGGGAAATAAAGTAAGTAGTTCAACTTTAGCCTAGCATCTGCAAATGACAGCTGAGCCAAATTCACTAGTTGCTGAAAAGGTTATGAATGATGTCATTTGCATCAGGATAGTCAAAGATTCTTACTTGACTTTTCAGCTCTATTTACAGAGACCCAAAATGGTCTAGCCTGTTTGTTTATCTAAAATATGTTCTCTGTGAGTGCCAAAAAGGAATTGCTACTGTAATCCTAGGTATCAATTTGCTTCCTGTAAGATATTGCCTTATGATCCTTTCTAGGTTCTCTTTTATTTTTTTTCTAATCCAAAACCCTAGAGGCATCATTTCAGCCTAAGTCAGTGATTTAGGGGCTCTCATGCTTTTATTTATAAATGTGTATGCCATAAAAAATTACGTAGCATGGAATATAATGAAAGCTGGCCACAAATTTTGCTTTGAAAATCACAAACGTGTCCTAGTAAAAAATAGCTTCTGCCTAGCCATTTTTGCCACTTGCTGCTGAAGTAGTCACCTACTTGCATATGCCAGAACTCATTTTAAATCCAATTTAGAAGTTGGTGCTTTTGCTCTGTGGGAAATGTGGAATATTGGCACCCTGATGGGATACAACTTTAGCCTGGTATTTTGTCACTCTGGTGATTACCAGAATGGTCCTGGAATAGAGGTCCTGAATCTGGGTTAACACAAATGGGGGCTTGGACTTTGGGCACCATTTTGTTACCAAGCCCTGTCATTTCTACATTTACAGCATCTCTCGCCTATATTCTTTTCTCTCTTCTGATGCTGCCACTACCTTGTTGCAGGCTCTTGTTACCCCATGCCTGGACTATTGCTATAGTCTGCTGGTTGGTCTCTGGGCTTCAAGGGTGTCCCTACTTCACTTCATCTTCTAATCAGCTGCCAAAGATCTTCTTAGAGTGCATATCTGACAATGTATGCCCATTTCCCTACTCAATAAACATCAATGGCTTTTTATTACCTCTAGGATCAAATAGAAAACCTTTGTTTAGCTTTTAAAGCCATTCACAGCCTGACCCCTTTCTAACTTTCCAGTTTTCTAATACTTTATTTTCTCCTGAGTACTCTAAGATCAAACAGTGATGGCCTTCTTATTCTTTCTCACAGAGGATATAGCATCGCACTACTCTGTGACTTTTCATTAGCTATGGAGTGAGGAGGAAGAAAAAGAATAAGCATATATAAAATTCAGACTACGTCCCAGACACTATGCTAAGTGTTTTTTTTTACAAATGTTAGCTCACTTGATCCTTATAATAACTCTGCAAGGTAGGTGCTATTGTTATCCCCATTTTACAACTGGGGAAACTGGGGCAAAGAGAAATTAAATGACTTGGCCTGGGTCACACATCTAGTAAGTGTCTGGGGCTAGATTTGAATTCAGATCTTCCTGACTCCAGACTATGCTCTATCCACTGTGCTACCTGCTGCCTCTAAAATAACAGCTAGCATTTATGTTACAAAGCGATTTACAAATATTATATAATTCGTTCTCTCCTCAGCTCAAATTCCACTTTCTGTGAGAGGCCTTTCCTGCCTTGCCCAGCCCCCATTGTCTTCCCTCTGAGTTTACTTCTAATTTACCCAGTATATGTTTAGTATGTACGTAGTTCTTTCCATGTTGTCTCCCCCATCTCACTGGAATTCAAGCTCCATAACAACGGGGACTATTTCTGCCTTTCTTTGTGTCTCTATCACTTAGTACAGGACCCTGTGCGTAGCAAGCACTTAAAAAATGTTTGTGGCTAACTGAATGAATGGTGAGGATTTGTGCTACCTGCTTGGGAAAGCTATTTTTTTTTTTGGTCTATGCAATGGGGTTAAGTGACTTGCCCAGGGTCACACAGCTAGTAAGTGTTACGTGTCTGAAGCCGAATTTGAATTCAGGTCCTCTTGAATCCAGGGCTGGTACTCTATCCACTGCACCACTTAGCTGCCCCAAAGCTAATTTTTTATATTAAATTATCGGCAAACACAAATATTTAGAAGTATAAAAAAGAAAAAGAAAGAGTACTGTATATGAAACTAAGCTTCTTTTAAACCCATATGTATATATGTAATGTATGTATATATGGTACACACATATATATACATATAACCTCATAAGATAATAGATTTAAACATAAAAGGGAATTCAGAATCTTAGATGATGTCATGTCCAACCCCTTCCTTTTATAGATCAGGAAACAAGTAAATAGAGCTTAAAGATCCTTGTCCAAAAAGATCCTTGTTCACAAAAGCTTTTAACTGTCCAAGGCAGAATTTGATCCCAAGTCTTCTTGACTCAAAGTCTACGACCATATACTTTACACCAGTCTGTGTCCTACCTCTCCTCTCCTCTCTCCTTGTCCCCTAAGTATCTGTGCATATTGTGGTTGTTTGTTTCTTCCCAAGTTTATATCTTTAGCTGCCAATGGATTTGAACTGCTCCCAGAAAATTGTCTTGCAGTCCACTGACATGGTCTTTATGGCATGAGCCAGAATGCTATGTTACCTTTTGATGAGAACATTCGAATGCCTAACAAATGATTTCATGGCTTAGCGCACATCAGGACTTTGAATCATAAGCTTTGTAAACCCTGAACTTGCTATATGACTTTAAACAACCAACTCACTAATCAAACATCAGGCTCTTATTAAGTGTCAGACACTATGCGAGATGTTGAGTATACAGTCACAAATGAGACAGCTTTGAGAAGCTTACATTCTATTGAGCAAAATAACATGTATAACTATGCATGTATTTTTTTAAATGTACAAAATAAAGAGTGAGTAATTTCTACTCACAGATGACTTTATGTAGGAAGAGAGGTCTCATGTACGAGATGGTATCTGAACTGAGCTTTAAAACTAAGGATTCTAAGAGTCAGATATAAGAAAGGCTGGGAGATAGCCAGAATGAAGGCCTCTATGAGGAACAATAACGTTACATTTTGGCAGGATCACAGAAGGTCTGAAAAATAGTAATAATGTATTTTAAACTTGAAAATTTATGCTAAAACTAGGTTGTGAAAGACTTTAAATGCCAAAGAGTTTGATCTAAGAGATAATAGTAAGTTTATTGAACACAAGAATGATATGGTCAGATCTGTACCCTAGGACTATCCCTCCGGTATATCACTTAGGAAACTCATTTTTTCCTTATGTTCCAGTTTTCTTGTGGGGAAAAAAAAAAGGCAGGGGCAGCTAGGTGGTGCAGTGAATAGAGCACTGGCCCTGGAGTTGGGAGGACCTGAGTTCAAATTGAGCCTCAGATACTTACTAGCTGTGTGACCCTGAACAACTTACTTAACTTTGCTTGCCTTTAAAAAAAAAGTTACATAACTTTTCTTATTTCCAGAAAATGCCATAGTGGGAGCTACACTTTACTTGCCCTCAACTTCACATCACAATATGGGAATATTGTAGGAGGAAAGAAGGAAGGAAGGAAGAAAGGAAAGAAGGAAAGAAGAAAGAAAGGAAAGAAGGAGGGAGGGAGGGAGAGAGAGAGAGAGAGAGAGAGAGAGAGAGAGAGAGAGAGAGAGAGAGAGAGAGAGAGAGAGAGAGAGAGAGAGAGAAAGGAAACAGATACTTAAATGTCTACCATGTAGTGGTATGGAAAGAAGATGGAATGGTAAATTTAGGGAAAATGGAACACTTCAATTATGTCTTGGTTAAAAGTCTATAAATTGGCAGGGGAGACCTTCAAAAAGCCCAGTACATGGCTTTTTTTTAAAAGAGGGAATAAAGTTCATTTAAAAAACACATTTTGATTATAAAATTATTTAATAAGGCATCGGTATTTTAATTCAAATTTTAAATTACTTCACTTTTAAAAGTTATGTTTGCTAAATTAAGTAACTGTCAAAAAATTAATTTTAGAAGTCATGAATCAAATGTCCCTGAATCATTTCCCATTTAGAAATTAGCGGATGAATGAAACCATTTGCAAATGGACTGTTTTATGCATATAAGTTATAAGATCTACATAATGCAAGACATGGTGAGGGAAAAAAACGTTCATTCAGATCATCAGGTATTTTGTTGATCATTGTCAAACATCCAGATGAATTATTTTTTTCATGTTTCATTTGCATATAAAATAAATACCGTTGAAAGGAAGGTAGGATATTTTCTATCTGTCTGGTTTCTTATATAATCCAATTCTGTTTTGCTATCAAAAGTCTCTGAATTTTGCTTTTATTCACTATATAATTTCAAAATTTTCTTAGTTGCCTAGAATTTATTGTACAGTTATCACAGACTTATCTCATAAAATGACTATTTTAAATAACTTAAAATGAGGAAAATTTGTTTTGAAATTACTGTGTTTCACCACTTGTGATGCACTTCTTGTTGTCAGAGGTTGGGATACAAGCTAGGAAACAAAGTATTCTATATGGTCCCTTAGGAAGCTGAAATATGTAACAGTATTCAGAAAAAAAAATGTACCAATACTTTCTTAACAGCTTGTACGGTACCCAATATTAACCCGCTGGGCATATTGGAGCTGTAAGGAATCTGGACACAGTAGTAAGCTCTTGCTGGAAAAAAAATACACCGATCAATAGCTTGCATTACTGTAAAAATCCTTCTGGGCTTAAAATTTTATTTTCTTGTATTAGGATAGGAACCCTGAAGAGTAGGGACGAGGGCTAATCAAAGAAATAGTAGAACACAGTATTTGTGTTCCAATATGTGGCAATCTCTATAAAGTACATTATGTTTTCAGTATACAGGACTACAACATACACCTTTTTTTTTCTCCTAAAGACATAATAGCATCTCCATATTGTTTCAAGGTACATTAAATAAAATGATACTGGAGTCAAATTTCAACAGGAAAAATCTCAAGATAGTAAATTTTTCTTCAATAGCATTGTTTTTTTTTTTTAATTAATGCTTGCTCAAAAATTTAAATATCTCCTGTATTGCATTGTCAATTCATTTTTTTAAAGACATTATAACATTAGAATTAGTAAAGCAGTAGAGAAAATATTGAATTTGAATTCAAAGCACCTGAGTCTACATTCCAACATAATGGGATTTGGGGGTTTTGTGATTTTAGCTCTCTGGGCCTTGGTTTCCTCCTTAGTAAAATGAGTGAATTTGGCTTGTTGATGACTGTACTGTATCATCCCTCAATTTATGACTTTTACACACCTTCAATCTGGGGATTGTGTTAATAGATAGGAAGCATTACAGAGTAGCTAGCAAGATATCTTTACTGTCAGAAACAACTATGTTTGAGTTCTGCCTTTGACTGACATAGTCTGTTAGCATGGGCGAAATCACTGAAACTTATAATGCTCAAGGTAATGAATATATGTTACATGTAAATTAGATAGTTAGGGTCAGGAAATCCTGAATTCAAATCCTTCCAAAGACACTAGCTATTTGATTCTGGGCAAGTCATTTAACTTCTCTAACTTCTCTGTTACTCAGTTTCCTTATTTGTAAAATGGGACAATAATAGCACTTACCCCAGAAGGTTCTTTCCAGGATTAAACATAATAACCTATGTAAAATGCGTTACTATTTAAAGGGCTACCTAAATGCTAGCTGTTTTTATTATTATTATTATTATTATTATTATTATTATTATTATTAGTTATTGTTGTAGCAATATTTATTGATCTGCATCTTGGGAGAAATTTTCACAGGGATAGAGGGAAGGAAACCAGCACTTATTAAGTAATTAATAAGTGCTTTGCAAATATTAATTCTGGGAGTTAGGTGCTTTTATAATATCTACTTCACAGTTGAAGGTTTCATAGCTAGTAACTGTTTAAGGCTAGATTTGAACTTGTCTTCGTGACCAGTCTAGCATGCCATTGACTGCACCACCTAGCTTATTCAGAAACTGGGAGTTCCTTACATGAATAATAAATGTAGCCAGAATCCCCAGAAACCCCCCATCCCCCAGTCAATCAGATTACATATATACTCACTTAAAATAAATTTTTATTTTTGAAATCAGATAATATAAGAATAACATTTAGAAAAAAACTACAATAATATTATATCTTTAAAAACATTAATTATACTAAGAAAATTGAATGATAAGAATTTTATCTCTTTATTGAGTCTTTCATTTAAGAAATTAGTAATATTGTGTGGGGCCTGTGAAGTTCTGAAAGGTATTTTTTTTGGCAATCCATCTGGAAATTTCTAATTTATTGGTTAAAAAAAGGAGTTAAATATCTATTGGAAGGCAAAAACAGATGATACATTCTGGCTAAAAAAAAGTAAGAGTTCTTTTAGGTTGGATGGTGAAATGAAAGCTCCTCTTTTCTGGAGAATATCTGGTCATGACTTTCCTATTCTTTTAATGATTTTATTATTTTTCCAGTAACCATCTTGCAGAGCTTAGAAATGTGTGTTTTAACCCTAAAAACAACATATCTAAGGAAAACCAAAGTGAAGTTTTAAATCTAAAAAAGTTGCCTTTAGGTCTTTTGGAAGTGATGATTAATGTGTTTAAAAGAATACTAAAAAAAATTCACCGAATTCATCCAACAAGCTCTATGTGCTAAGCACTGGAAGAGATGCAAATTTTAGGTAAAACATAGACTGCCCTCATGTAGCATATATTCTATTACTGGAGTAAGAAATACATTGATAGTAAAAATAGATACATGTTAAATAAATTAATCTAATAAACATTTTAATGCCTACAATATACAGTGGCCTAATACAATATATTTGACCTGATAATTGAGATACTAAGGGGAAAAAAAGAGAGAATAAGTTCCTACTATCAAGGACCTTACTGAGTTAAAAAGTTTTATTTTTTCCTTCTTTCTTAAGAAGAGGAATTAGGGATTTCAAAAGATGTTGAATTTTTGGTTTATTCACTATTCAGTGCTATAGTATAAACATCTCCTTGGTAATATTTCTCTTTTCCTAATTTGTCTACCATTTCTTTTCTCCCTTAATAGATTCTGTTTAAAGGGTTAGGATAAAATATGGGCAGTACTTCTCACCCTCATTTATTTATTATAGATTTCCCAAATAGTAGAATCCTCTTTTGCTTTCTGAGTTTTGGATTGTTTTCCAGGACAGCACCATTAATGTCTATGTTTATCTTTCTTTATCAAAACTGGGAATATGAAGTCATATTTGATAATTCCCCTTTTAGCTTAGCATTGCAAAATCTATTATTCCAAAGCTAGAATTGCACACTGGTATCCAACCTCAGCTAGTGCTGCATCAGCACTTTGAATCATGACAGATCAGTGACGATGGGCCTGAATGCATAATTATTGTGACAGAGTAGTTAATGTTAGTTGATAAAGGTTTGCCCCCACAATTAGGAGAACAGGCTTTGTAAACTGGGGCTGTTCCTAAAGGAACTGGGGATCAAAACTGAGAGGGGGCTTACAAACTTCCCTTTGCCTTTTGGAATGCCATGGTTTCAGATTGTCTTGGCAGCCTCCAGTATGGACTTCACCTCATGCATAATGATGTCTTCCTTTCCTCTCTCCCCCTACTCCCTCCCATTCCTGAACAGTTTTGCCTTTTCAACTAGTTACTGTTACCACCATTTAATAAGAAGGCTTTCCTGGGCTTTCTAATCGAAAACTTGCTTTTATCTTTCTTCATGAAAGAATTGAAATGGCTTCTTTCAGGTTGCTGTAGCCTCTGGGGAGATAAGGACCCTGCGGTTAACAGGATGAGAGATTTTTGTTTAGAAATTTTTATTTAGACAATGAAAAATGACCTCTGTAAACTCAAAGCTATCTTATTTTGGGCTTTAGGCTTCTGGCAGATAAATCAATTGGGCCCTTGGGACAGCAAAGGAAAAACCTTTGCAGTAACTATGTCAGGCCAACGCAATAGATTTGTTGTGTGTATGCAGTTGTGTTGAATGTAGAATGCACTTAAAAATAAATATCATTTTATTTTCTATTAAATATTCAAGATCTGGATCCTACTCTTTTCAGCTGTTGCAAGTAAATATTTCTTTTTGTGATGTGAACTGGAGAAGGCGGCAGATTTTTAATATGAAAGATGGGGATATTATTGATGTTTTGATTTTGACTTTTTAATTATTTACCTGGGATTTTTCTAATGTGGGATGCTCTTTTTTCTAGCTGAAAATATGTGCAATGATAGCTAGTTATCTTTCTTCCCATGAAATGTGAAAGAAAAAAATCAGTTGAATAAACCATCACATGGGGGAGGGGGGGTAAAGGATTTTCATTCTTACCTAAATAATACAGTAGTTGGTTTCCAGTATGCGTTTACAGATTACCACCAAGCTTTCACACCAGTGCATCGCCACAAGGCGCTTTCCAAGTCCTCACAGCATGAATTTGCACTGCATGCTGGCTCTCTAAAGCAGGAATGTTGAACTGTGCTGTAAGTTTCCTACCTGTGTCATGCAGAGTGGAGAAAACAGGGTGAAAAGTTATGCAGAAATAAACTGGAAAGTTGACAAGGAAGCTATCAGCAGATACTTCACTAACATGTATCTATATGCAATCGTTAGTGATGTAGTGTTGATCAACATGGTAAAGAGGCATTGGTAAAGAATCTAACTTGCTTTTTTCTCCTATTGCGTGTAAAACCTACCCCACACGTTTTGAAACAACATTCAGGTTGTGATGCAAACCGACAAAGAGTCAGAAACTTGAAATGAAAGTGCATCAGGAGGCAGAGGGGTGGAATGACTTAGCAAACATTACATGAAGAACTGGCAGTAGAGCCAGGGAGACAGAGGGATAGCAGAAGAGGAAGAAAGCACGGCATAGAGGAGAGAGGGCTCTGCACTGTGGAAAGGAGATTGTAATGCTGGGTTTGAATTCAAATATTGCCTCTATTACAGGAGCTGAAGCTGAGAAACTAGGTGGAGAGTAGGACCTGGAGGATATCCTGCCTTTGACATTTACTATCTGTGCAAGTCACTTCACAACCAATGGCTTCAGTTTCTTCATCTGTACTATGAGGGCAATAATAGCACCTACCTCATAGGATTTCTGGATGGAGTGATTAAATGAGATAATATCCATAAAGCACTTTGCAAACCTCAAAATTGCAAGGATGTTAACAATTGCTATGGATAACTTTTTTTTTTTGCTCTTGGTTAGTCATCTCACCTATCTTTACCTTAATTTCCTCGTCCTTAAAATAAAGAAGTTTTGAGGGGCAGCTAGGTGGCACAGTGGATAGAGCTCCAGCCTTGGAGTCAGGAGACCTGAGTTCAAATCCTCCTCAGACACTTGACACTTACTAACTGTGTGACCTTGGTCAAGTCACTTTACCCCAATTTCCTCACCAAAAAGCAAAAAAAAAAAAGGAAAAAGAAAAATGGAGGTTTGGACAGACTATGTCTAAGGTCCCCTTTTCTGGATGATGTAAAAAGAAAAAACTCAGCAATGGTGCTACCATTTGAACTTTGTTGACTCTAAACCAATCCATTCCTTTATGGGCAAAAACACAAAATATTTTTCTTGCCTTGCCTGTTCAACCTCCCTGATCCCTGGCCCTTACTTATTTCAGCTTCTTTTCCTCTCTTAACTTCTCCTTTTTCCTCATAAGCCCAAAGTATTTGTTAGTTTTAGGACAGGGCCACAACTGACAGTGAAAAATCCATCTTAGAGTCCAAATGCTGACACAGTGAGTTATTAGCTGAGTCTCCCTGAGCAAGTCACTTAATCTCTCTGTCTCAGTTTCTTCGCCTGTAAAATGGGGTGATAATAGCACCTACCTCACAAAGTTGTCAGGGTCTAATGAGTTAACATATGTTAAGCACTTTGCAAACCCTTGATAGCTATATAAATGCTAACAAATATTATCATTATTATTAGTATTACCACCTCATTTCCCTTGTTTCTCTGGCTTTAAGAAGCTTACAAATTTCTCTGCATTTGTGAGTGTGAATTTGTGGGGAGGGCTTGAATATGCACAAATGAGAGACACATCTTTTATAAATAAAAAGTTTATCCTGTATTTTTTTTTATCAGTGTGGGTTCTTCATTTATTGTGGGGGATCAAAACTCATCTGTCCCTAGTTGAGAGTTTCATGGGTTGCTGAAGCCAAAGAAATCCAGCACTTGAGATTGACATTTACTATAGTTAAAAAACCCAGTAAACCCCTGTCATATGTTTGTCAATGTACTAGATGTTATTTGCTAATTTAGTTGAAAACAGAAATTTTATATAATCATAAACAATAGCCAATATTTATGAGAGACCTATACTATTCATAATTCTTTTACTAGGGCCAGACTTAGGAGAAAAAGGAGAATGTAGCAGAATAACATTTTATGTATCCAAAGATTAGATTTCTATTAACCTTAGTTGTCCAAATACCTGGAGATTTAGAGGTAAATAAGAATAGCCTCTGGTCAGCTGAAAAAAATATCAGAATGCCCATGCACGTTAAGATGGAGAAGAGGCCCTTGAATGCTTCCTCAGAATTTATGGTTTAAAAAAAATCCCTAAGCTAAATCAAGTGAACAAGCATTTGTTAAGTTCCTACTATGTGCCAAACACTGGACATACAAAGAAAGGCAAAAATAGTCCCTGCCCTCAAGGAGCTCACAGTCTAATGAGGGGAGGAAAACATGCAAACAACTATATACACAGAAGATATGTACAGATAAATTGGTGATAATCCACCGAAGGAAGGGACCAGCATTAAACAGCATCAGAACAGGCATCTTTTATAATTTGGGATTTTGGCTGTAGCTTAAAGAAGTTAGGGAGGCCTGGAGATGGATATGAAAGAGTGAATTCCAAGCACAGGGTTAGCCAGTGAAAATATCAGGATCAGGAGTTGGTTATCTGCTTTTGCTCCCTATAACATATTTGAAGAAACCAACTATAAGGTGAAGGATTACCACTGGAAATATTCTAAACTTCTTAAAAACAAGGAACAATTCTTATGTAATTTTTTATCCTCATATCTACTGAACCCCATGAGAAGATTCATTGCACAGTGTAAATACTCAATAATAGTTATTAACATAATGGGAGCAAGAAGCTCTACCAATCCTAATAGCAAGGTATCACTTTTTTTTTTTTGATTTTTGAGTCTGGACCTGGGATTTCATTGATATAAGTAATTCCCAATGGGAAAACTCCCTTTATCAATGCAGATATGCAAATCTTCTGTAATATGTAGTTTTAGAAATAACAAAGAGTTATGTCTTACCATTGTTGGACATATACCCCAAAAAGTTGTTTTAAAAAGGCTCTCTCTTCAAAAATCTGCATTACATCATCACATAAAATTGAAAAAAAAAACAAGCAAAAAAGGCAAACAAATCAAATCCAAAACAAAACAAAACAAAACAAAACAAAATAAACACAAACAAAAAACCTGGATGCAACAAGCTAAATATCTGAGAACAGGGAAATGGTTAAGTAAATTGTGATACATTCGTATAATAGAATACAATAATGAGATTAAATTTGATAAGTCTAAGGAATACAGACAAGTCTGGAAGCAACATTATGAAATAATACAAAGCAAATGAACTAGAAGAATGGAATGCAAATTAATGACAAACACATGAGGAGGATTAAGTCAGAATGGGTGGCCAAAGAATTCCAGTGAACATTTAGAGGGAGTAATGAAAAAATTGTTACTATACTTTGTGTTGAAATTAATTTATTTCAATGCAAATAATCACTAAATGAATTTAGTTGTTTGTGTGATGTTTGATATTAAGTTTCTATAAATGATGTTGCTTTTAGAGTAGGAAAGTATGTAATATCCTTTAGGAGGACTTCTGTAAAAATGATAAAAAGAATTTTTTTTGAAAAAACTTTTGTCATTGAAAAAAGAAAACTGCATAACTCAAAGATCAGACTTATATGACACATCATTCTCCAATTATATTGAAGGATTGAGATATGATAGTACATTTGAGTCAGATTAAAAATTTGAGTTTTCCTATAATACCTCATTTTTCAGTTGATTTAGAATTTATTAAGTGGGTACAGCTGGAACTGTATAAAATTTGCAGATTATATTATGGCTGTTGTGGTGGAAGAGCACTGAAGATTGGTATAAGAGAATAGGTTTTAATTTGAATTCTGCTATTTACAAACTATGTGAATGAGTCATTACTGTGTATCCTTGGGAAAGTCATATAATGTCTCAGCATCAGTTTGCTCATTTTTCAAATGGGTGTCATGCATAGTACTAATACTTCCAATTTCACTATTTTCCTTTTTTTTTTTTTAAGTCCTGGCCTGTGATTTTTTGTAAGTAAATACTGATGAAGGAACTCCTTTCAAGAGAGCAGATTCAACTCCTTAGCAACTTAACCACAAATCATTATTTATGGGCTAGTTTATCATTTTTATAATCTTTTATTGAATTGTTTGCATTCTAATAAGATGAAAAAGAATATATAAAATTCAGTCATTCTTAATTTCATTAACTTTTCAATAAAAGGTAAAGAGGGTTGCATATAGGAAAATTGTTATACCTTCTCTCTAGAAGCTGAGATGAAATGAATTTCAGATAGAGTTTTGAGGAGGTAAGCAAGAAAGAGATCAAAGACTTCAAAAGGATGACCCCTTGATTGAACTATTTTTAAAATGTGTATCAATTAATATATATGTGTGTGTGTGTGTGTATCTTGTATCTATTATATATCTATGCATGTATATCTATATATATCTACATATATTGTCATATATAATATATAGATATATCAAGATATATATTTGTATATACAGACACACATATATATTATATATTAATATATATATATAACATATGTATACACACACACACACATACACACACATATATATGAGAAAGAGAGAGAGAGAGAGAGAGAGAGAGAGAGAGAGAGAGAGAGAGAGAGAGAGAGATCACTGTCCTAAGGAGAATAAAAATAAAATTTGCAAAAACTAGATTAGAAATAAACCATTAAATCTGAGTATTTCGATACCTTGTTACTTCAAAAGGTAAATCATTTCAATGGTGTGCTGATCTTTCCAACGAGGCAGATTGCAGCTCCATCATAACTTATATGACTTTGTGAGACAGTGTGGTAAAATAAATTGATCACGTGGGGTCCAACATTCTGGACTTCATGGAACATAGTAGAAGAAGCACTGGATTTGGAGTCAGAGGACCTGGATTTAATTCCAATTCTGCCAGTTATTAGTTGTTTTTCTTTGGGAGTCCCTTACCTTATGGGGTCGTAAACAGAGCTGGAAGAGATTTAGAGGCAATGTAGTCTGTCTTACTTGGAATTAAGGTACTCTAACTTCAGATCCTAGAAAACGCTTACCACTCTGTGGTTCTGTAGACCCACTGATCCTCAGAGACTACTTAGCACAACTTCCACATTGTACAGGTGAGAAAACTGAGCTTCAGAATAATCAAATCACTTGTCCATGGTCACACTGCTAGTACATGGCAGGTATTATTCACAATTTTGGACTCAGCAAATTAAATGAATGATGGAGAAATTGGGGAGAAACAAAAAATAACAAAGTAAATTGTAAATAGAAAGCAAGAGGAAAATATAAAGCTATTGAATTGTCGAGAGAAAAGAAGCCTAAGAAAGGGAAAGAGTGAGACAACTGAAGTGTCCCAGAATAGACAGAAATATTATAGGAAGTCAGGCAGATTCTTTCATATCTCTCTCTCTTTCCCTCAGCCAGGAGAGGACTAAAGGTCTTAAGAACTAGGGGAAAAATCTGACATTAAAAAGCTATGAAAGATTGGATTGAGGGAGACCATAGCCCTCTCACTCTAGGTATTTTGAAGACTAGGGAAGGCAACAATTTTTGTGGGTTGGTTTAGAAGGTCTCACTCTATGGATTCAGGGCCCCACGTTAGCTCTTGTGGCCCCTTAGATCCTTGAACTTTATGATCCATTCTGCACTTTTTATACTTCTGATCTGAATCTTTCATCACCTTCCTGCTTCACATTTTTCTTTGCTCTCCTGGTGGCAATTTTAAGGGCACTTTGACAGTTAGGTACATGCTCAGGAAAACAGTCCCTGAGTCTCACAGATATAACAATATGTCAGTCATCTTCTCCCAATAATAATATCCTCATTCTTCATGTAAATACTTTCTATTTTTACTTTTTCCTCTACAGCTAAATTTTTTTCTCAAAATCTTCCAAATTTTACCTAGAACAGATTTTCTTGAGGACATCTAGATTTATCCCTAAATTACTCAATTTCAATGTTTCTCTCCACTTGGGCTTCTATTTTATTTTTGAAACTCAGTTTTTCCTGGATTTATTTTCCATCTTACTCCCTATTTAAAGATATTTTGAAGGTTTTTTTGTGAGGCCTCTGTTTTGGGATTGTAAATGAGTTAATAATCTCTGCACCAACTATCAGGTGAGTGCTCAATAAATATCAAATAATAATAAAAAGATTGACCTAATAGCAATTTAACTGTCTTGTTGCTATGATCACATTACCCTTCCTTAAGGATCTAATAGAGTATTATTGATTTTTATAACAAATATGATTCTGTATTCCTGAAAGCCTCTTAACATTTTCCCTGTCTCCATTTTATTTTCCATGTCCTCTGTGTTCTTCTCTTGCCACTTTAGTACATGTATAAGACATACACACACACACACACACACACACACACACACCCCTTTCTGTCTCCAGAACCCTAGGTTGCGTAAGTAAACTTTCATTTATCATGCCCAGAACTAGGCTATTATGTCACCTCCCAGTATTCCCTCCTTGAGGACAGGTACTGTCTTGCTTGATTGTAATTTTACCTTCAGTACTTAGAACAATGCCTGACATATAAGACATATAGTGAACATTTTACATACATACACATAACACAAAGAGACACACATGTATGTGTTAATAAATATCTCTCTCTCTCTCTCTCTCTCTCTCTCTCTCTCTCTCTCTCTCTCTCTCTCTTTCCTCTCCCCCCTCCAAGTACTAAGGATACAAATACAAGTAAGTGAGATAGAAACAGTCCACAAGGAACTTAGTATTAATATTAGAAAGTTATTTATATTTATATACATGTATGTTTATGCATGTATGTATATGTGTATGTTTATAAATATATGTATCATGTATGCAGACACATAGGTACAATCCAAATACAATGCATATATATGTATACATATATATATATCATATACCCTCATTGCTCTGCCTATCTATCTATCTATCTATCTATCTATCTATCTATCTATCTATCTATTCACACACACATATACATATTATACATATTCTTAATTTTTTAAGAGACTGGATCTCTCTATCTTGCTGAAGCTGGGAAGAAAGGGACAATTCAGACACCTAGTTGCACATCCGTCTCATTGGTAGACACCTAACAAAATAGATTTCAATTCATCCACAGCTTCTCATCCCGGACGCTTATTTTTGGCCAGTTATATTCCCACCTTATAGAACCCATACCATGAGTTAAAAGCCTTCATGTCTTTCAAAATTTCATGATATCAGTACAGCAAACAAGTGAGCCATCTGCTGTTCTTCACACTGGTAGCAATAGGTGTGATTTACCTCTTTTTCTGCTTATTCATTTTCAAATGATATCTTTCTCATGTCCAAGTTATTTGTGTATAATAAGTTGCAGACCACTTACTTGAGCCCACCACATGATTTTCTCCTGCCTTTTTGTTCACCAGAAATTTTGATTCTGTAGAGACTTGAATGTGTGTGTTTGTATGTGTGTGTGTGTGTGTGTGTGTGTGTGTGTGTGTGTGTATGCACAGACACAAATACATTCACATACACATAAATACATTTGAGCATATAATGAGTTTAGGTGAGTAAATAGGTGATATTAGGGAAAGGAAAGGGAGTAGCATTTATATAGTTCCTAATACCAGGCACTTTGCTAAGCTCTTTTATAAATACTATCTCATTTTTTCTGCACAACAATCCTGCAAGGTAGATGTTATTATTATCTTCATTTTACATTTGAGGAAACTGAGGCAGAGGTTAAATTATACCTAGGGTCACATGGCTAATAGGTGATGAGGTTGGATTTGAACTCAGCCCTTCCTGATTCTAGCACTCATCCACTGCACCACCAGTGTCCTGGATTGTTGTTGGATCTAGAGATAAAAGTTGCTTTTAGTAATGACTCCATTCACCCATCCAGAACATTTCCTTCCTCTGCTTGTTGAGAGCACCAACACACGTCATCTGTCAATTATTTAACCGTCTGAGGAGGAGAGGGTGTCTTTTGCCCACCAGATGGGGCTCCAGTTACTCATGACTAATCTACTCCCTTCCATTTATTCTGCTTCAAGCCAGTGTCTGTGGTGTCAGATGGCCCTCAGTTTTAATGGGAGTCTACAAGGAAGGGTGTGGAATATCCTCAAAACCATAAAAAAATGCAAAATATCTCCCTCTTCATTCCTCAAGCCTAATATTTCCCTTGTACTAGCTTCGCTACCTTAATCATAACTCCCTCCTCGTTTGAATTCATGGTGTTTGCTAATTAACTGTTATTGTCCTAGTGATATAAAACTACAATCAATATCAGAAATTCAAATAAATAATCCATTAAAGCTGCAAATAATATAGTACAATGATGCTGCAACCTGTCCCCCTACTGCCACTTCTCTTTGGAGTTGATCTCAGAATGGAAAGAAAACAAATAGATAAAGATTAAAAATAGTTGGAGCTTTCTTAGCAAATTATCTGAGGAAGCAAGGGGAAAAGAAGACTATACGAACTGGAATCCCACTTGCTTTCATTGATGGCAGCTGCTAGTTTTGTTATGACCTTGTGAACATTCTTTCTTCAGTTTGGCTGATCTGTGTTTTCTCTGACTGCCTCCAGTCCATATCAGTTTGGTTTGTACCTTATGTCCACTCACGTTTACTTCTTTGAATGACTTCTGAAAGAGACTTCGTTTTTATTTGTCCTTCTCACAATTGGTGGACCAATATACCATGCTCTATTCCTGTTAGCATGTCTGTAAAAGTATAGATTTCTTAATGGCTAATTTTTCCTATTTCTATTTCAGTTCATGAAAACTCCAGGTAGATGTCTCTCCAAGGTCAAAAGAAAAAGAAATCTGAGAATTCTGGGGGAAAAAATTCCTGCACGCATCTTCTAGCTTAAGCAAGTCTTTCCATTATCCTCTTTATCCTGGTCCTCCTGGAGAGTAATCAGAAAGGTGAGTTACATTCATATTGAGAATGAGCATGTGAATACCATAATTAGATTGGTCCTTTCTTTTTTGTTTCAATGGATTTTTAAATTGAAGACTTTTAACATCATATTAATTTCTTAATACACTCATTTCCCCCTTCCTAACCCAGTCATCCTAATATTGTTTTTTTAAAAGGTCCTGTAAAATGAATCAACACAACTACCACATCTGATTTGTTGATTCTTTAATTATCTTTAGCACAACTTCTCTGAAGAGAATAGAATTGGAATTTGATATAGGAAAACCTTTATATAGAAGCTGAATTATATAAAGGCCAACTGTCATGATATATTTCCTTGGTCTTTGTGTTATATTAAATGAATTTTTTTAATAAGTTAAAACTTCATAGTTCTTATAAATGTTTTATGATCCAGTGTTGTTTTAGAGGTAGCATTTTTTTCCCCTCTTCTTGTGAACATTTGAGTTTTCTTCAATTTTTTTCAAATTTATCAGAACCAGGTCCACATGCTGGTTCAAGTCCATATAACTCATGCTTTACAGTCATATACTGATGTGACACAGGGTAATAGAAAATGATGCATTGCCTGAATTTAAAGGAACATGGACTATTTCTGGATCTGCTGTGCAGTATGAGATCTGTATCACATTTGAAACAAAGCTAACCAAGCAGACAGAGCAGAAAGATATCTATAGCATCCATTAATCAGAGTATAGTATGTTTCTTTAAGCATCGAACACTATGTGTTTGGTACATTTTTGAACTTGAAATATATAACAAAAGTAGTTTCAGTGTCCATCTGTGCTATTTCTCAATATACTGGCCTTGCAAAATCATTCCTGCATAAAGTAAAAACAAATCCAGTTTGGCTGAAAATTGCTAAATATATAGCATCTATTTACCCATTTATTTCAACCTTTCTCACCAAAGTGCCATCATCTGTCTTGAAATATATTTATTTTGAGAACTTAAGTTGAAAATTCTCCACTTATGAGAGAGAGGAATGTCCATCTGCCATTCAAAACTGACTAAAATGTCAATGAATTTTGGAAGATAGCTCTTAATAATTCTCACCTGTTATCTCAGTCATATGGTAAACAAAATATACAAGATAAATTGAAAAGACTTGTGAAATATCCAGGTTTTGATAACTTTTGCTGGATAACTTTGGCAACAGGGAATTCACCAAATCAACAAAATATTACTTAGACACTGAGCAAGCCAGCATGCTAGGCACTATAGGGTATGTGAATACATTTATGATATTCCTATATATTAGTGTTTTTTAGGAGCTTATATTCTATCTGGCCACATGAGACATAAACAAGCAAAAAGATTAAGTACTCTTTAATCCAAGAAATATTAGGAGACACAATTTGCATTGAAATGATTTGTGCAATAAGTTATAGCTGGATGGCATAGTAGATAGAACATTGGACTTAGGAGTCAGAAATTTGGAATTCTGATATTGCTTCAACCATTAATCAGGTATTTGACCCTGAGCAAGTCATTTACTCAGTTTCCTCATCTGTAAAATGTGGATAAAAATAACACCTATATCATAGAGTTGTGAAGATCAACTGAAATAAATTATGTAAAGCATTGTCCAATGCTTAAAGAGTTGTGTAAATACCTTACTACTACTACAACTACTACAATTACTACCGATTATAATAATTATAATAATATAGTAGTTCTAAGAGTATGATCTGAAACATCAACAAGGCTTGGTATGTTAAAAAAAAAGACTATATGAAGCAGCTAAGACTTGAGATAGGCATTGAGCTAAGACTTTCAGATAGGTTGGTATAATTTAAAAGGATATAGACAGGAGAAAAAGGAAGAATATTTGAAAGAGTGTAAACATAGTATTTCTGTCTGAAATAAATGGCTAGTTGAAAGAAATAGCAGGAGAGAATGTTAGCAATGTAGATTGTGTAGGGGACAATTAATACAAAAACGGATCAAATAGTTTTATTTTTAAAATTATTTAATCACTTTTAAAGATATGTCTGTATTATGTGTAAAATTCTTAACAATCATTTTTTAAATTTTGAGTTCTAAATTCTCCTGCTCCTCTTTCCCTTCTAGCACCTCCTTTAGAAAGCAAGCAATTTGATTTTGATTATACATGTGAGGTCATGTAAACACATTCCCATATTAGCCATGTTACAAAATAAAACAAAAGAACCCAAAAAAAAAAGGCAGTAAAAAGAAGTATGCTTCAATCTGCATTCTGAGTTCATCAGTAAACTCTCTGGAGGTGGATTACGTTTTTCATTATGGGCCCTTTGGAATTGTCTGTGATCAATGTCTTAATCAGAGTAACTAAGTCTTTCACAGTTGATCATCCTTAGAATATAGCTGTTACTGTTCAATGCTATTTTGGTTCTGCTCACTTCACTTTGCATGAGTTCATATAAGTCTTCTGAAACTGTCCTGCTTGTCATTTCTTATAGAACAATTACATTCTCTCATACTCATATACCACAACTTGTTCAGCCATTCCCCAACTCATAGGCATATCTTTAATTTCCAGCTCTTTGCCACCACAAAAAGAGATACTTATAAATATTTTTATACAAAGAGGTCCTTTTCACTCTTCTTTGATCACTTTGGGATACAGGCCTAGTAGTGGTATTGCTGGGTCAAAGGATATGCACAGTTTTATAGCCCTTTGTACACAATTCCAAATTGTTCTCTAGAATAGGTGAAGTAATTCACAACTCCAATAGTGCATTAATGGACCAATAGTCCCAATTTTTCTACATCCCCTCTAGCATTTGTTATTTTCCTTTTCTGTTATGTTAACCAATCTGACAGGAGTGAGGTGGTATTTAAGAATTGTTTTAATTTGCATTTATCTAATCAGTAGTGATTTAGAGCATGTTTCATGTGACTATTGATAGCTTTGATTTCTTCTGAAAATGCCTATTCACATGCCCAAAGGGATATAAAACTGTACATACTCTTTCATTCAGCAGTAATACTATTAGGTCTATCTCCCAAAGGGATCAAAAAAAGGGAAAAGGCCCATGTGTACAAAAATATTTATTGCAGCTCTTTTTGTGGTGGCCAAGCATTGGAAATTGAGGGGATGACCATCTATTGGGGAATGGCTGAACAAGTTGCTGTGGTACATGAATAGAATGGAATACTATTGTGCTATAAAAAAAATGATAAGGAGGCAGATTTCAGAAAAACCTGGAAAGACTTACATGAACTGATGCTAAGTAAAGTGAGCAGAACCAGGAGAAGACAGTAACAGCAACATTGCGTGATGATCAACTATGATAGACTTAGCTCTTCTCAGTAATATAATGATCCAAGCTAATTCCAAAAGACTCATGTTGGAAAATGCTATCCACATCCAGAGAAATAATTATGGAGTCTAAATGTAGATCAAAGCATAATGTTTTCACTTTCTTTTTGTTTGATTTTCTTTCTTTTTCATGGTTTTTCCCTTTTGTTCTGATTCTTCTTTCACAACATGACTAATGTGGAAATATGTTTCACATAATTGTACATGTATAATCTATGTCAGATTGCTTGCTGTCTTGGAGAGGGGGAGGGGAGGGAGAGAGGATAGGAGGGAGAAAATTTTGGAACTCAAAATTTCATAACAAATGAAAACTATATATGTAATTGGAAAAAATAAAATATTACTTACAAAACAA
This sequence comes from Phascolarctos cinereus, assembly GCF_003287225.1. Classification (NCBI taxonomy): domain Eukaryota; kingdom Metazoa; phylum Chordata; class Mammalia; order Diprotodontia; family Phascolarctidae; genus Phascolarctos; species Phascolarctos cinereus. The sequence goes on along the minus strand of NW_027555958.1, from coordinate 165,613,733 downwards.
AAAGGAAAAAAAAGATTGCCTGTTCATATTCTTTGATCATTTATTAACTGGGAAACAGATCCTGTTTTTATAAATTTGGCTCAGTTCCTTATATATTTGAGAAATGAGAACTTCATCAGAGAAATTTGCTGTAAAATTTCCTTGCAGTTTCCTGTTTTCTTTATAATTTTGGCTACATTGGGTTTGTTTTTTTTTTAATTTCATGTAATTAAAATCATGTATTTTACTTCCCATGATCACCTCTATCTCTCGTTTGGCCATAAACTCTTTCGTTATCCATAGATCAGACAGGTACATTTTCCCTAACTCCCCTAAGCTCTTTATGATATTACCCTTTATGCCTACATCATTTATCAGTTTTGACCTTATCTTGGTTTACAATGTAAAATATTGGTCTATGCCTAATTTCTTCCAAACTAATTTCCAGTTTTCCTAGCAATTTTTGTCAAAATTGTGAGGACTTGTTCCAAAAATTTAGATAGTTGGGTTTATCAAACATTAGATTTTTGTAATCATTTCCTGCTATGACTGTATGCCTAATCAATTCCACTGATCCACCATTCTATTTCTTAGCCAGTTACCATATTGTTTTGATGATTAACATTTTCTAATGTAGTTTGGAATCTGGAACTGCAAGGTCACCTTCCTTAATTAAAAAAAATTGATTCCTTCATATTCTTGACCTTTTGTTCTTCCAGATGAATTTTGTTGCTATTTTTTTCTAGTTCTTTAAATAATTCTGGGGGGTAGTTTGATTGGTATGGCACTAAATAAACAAATTAACTTACATAGAATTGCCATTTTTATTATATTGGCTCAGCCTACCTATGGGCAATTAATATTTCTCCAGTTTTTTAGATCTGTTTTCATTTGTGTGAAAATGGTTTGTAATTTTGTTCATTGAGTTTGTCTTGGCAGGTAGACTCTGAAGTATTTTGTATTGCCTGTAGTTAATTTGAATGGAATTTATCTTTTTATCTCTTCCTGCTGGATTTTGTTTGTGTCATATAGAAATGCTGGGTTTTTTTAATGTGGATTTTATATCATGCAACTTTGCTAAAGTTGTTAATTATTTCAAGTAGTTTTTTAGTTGATTTTCTAGGATTCTCTAAGTATACTATCATATCATCTACAAAGAATGATAGTTTTGTTTTCTCATTGCCCATTTTTGTTCCTTCAATTTTTTTTCCTTGAATTATTTTTATAGGTACAATATTGAATAATAGTGGTGATAATAGATTGCTTCACTCCTGTTCTATAAGTTTATCCCTGTTATAAATAATATTTTCTCTTGATTTTAGATAGATACTGCTTTTCAATTTTAAGAAAGACACAACATATCCCTGTATTTTTCAGTGTTTTTAGCAGGAATGGTTGTTGGATTTTGTTAAAGGCTTTTTCTGTATCTATTGATATAATCATTTTTTGTCATATTTGTTATTGATATGGTAAATTATGCTGATAGTTTCCTAAATATTGAACCAGCCTTGCATTCATGGAATGAATCCCACCAAGTCATAATGTATGATCTTTGTGATACATCACCCTAATCTCCGTGCTATTATTTTATTTAAAATTTTTGCATCAATATTCATTAGGAAAATTGGTCTACAATTTCCTTTTTCTATTTTTTAATAGGGGTTAGTATCATATTTGTGTTGTAAAAGGAATTTGATAGGGTACCTTCTTTGGCTATTTTTCCCAATTAGTTTACATAGCATTGGAATTAAGTGTTCTTTAAATTATTGGTAGAATTCCTTTGTGACTCCATCTGGCCTTGGGGCTTTTTTTTTTTTTGTAGGAAGCTCACTCATGGCTTGTTCAATTTATTTTTTCCTAAGATAAGGTTACTTAAGTATTCTCTTTCTTCTTCTTTGGTTATTTTTCCCACTTAGTACTATTTTATTTTTTTTCCAATTACATGTAAAGATTTTTCAGCATTCACTTTTATAAGATTTTGAGTTCCAAATTTTTTTCCCTCCATTTCTCTTCTCCCTCCCCAAGACAGGAAGCAATCTGATACAACCATATCAATCATATTTTGACATTAGTCATGTTGTGAAAGAGGAATCAGAACAAAAGGGAAAAACATGAGGAAGAAAAAAATGAAAAAAAAAAGCAAAAACAAAGTGAAAATAGTATGCTTTGATCTACCTTCAGACTCCAAAATTATTTCTCTGGATGTAGATAGCTTTTTCCATTATGAGTCTTTTGGAATTGTCTTGGATCATTGTATTGCTGAGAAGAGCTAAGTCATCACAAAATGTGGCTGTTAACTGTATACTTCTCCTGGCTCTGCTCACTTTACTCAGCATCAGTTCATGTAAGTCTTTTCAGGTTTTTCTGAAATCTGCCTCCTTATCATTTCTTATCGCACAATAGTATCCCATTCCATTCATATACTGCAACTTGTTTGGCCGTTCCCCAATTGATGGGCAGCCTCTCAATTTCCAATTCTTTGCTACCATAAAAAGCTGCTATAAATATTTTTGTACACTTGGGTCTTTTTTCCTTTTTTATGATCTCTTTGGGATATAGACCTAGTAGTGGTGTTGCTGGATCAAAGAGTATACATAATTTTATAGCACTTTAGGAATAGTTCCAAATTGCTCTCCAGAATGGTTGGATCAGTTCACAATTCCACCAACAATACATTAGTGTTCCAATTTTCCCCACCTTTTCCAACATTTATCGTTTTCCTTTTCTGTCATATTAGCCAATGTGACAGGTGTGAGGTGGTACCTCAGAGTTTTAATTTTAATTTGCATTTCTGTAATCAACAGTGATTTAGAACATTTTTCACGTGATTATAGATCGCTTTAATTTATCCAGCTGAAAACTGCCTGTTCATAGCCTTTAACCATTTATCAATTGGTGAATGACATGCATTCTTATAAATGTGACAAAGTTCTCAATATATTTGAGAAATGAGACCTTTAGCAGAGACACTGGCTGTAAAAATTGTTTCCCAGATTTCTGCTTTCCTTCTAATCTTGTTGCATTGGCTTTGTTTGTGCAAACACTTTGTAATTTAATGTAATCAAAATGATCCATTTTGCATTTCACAATGTTCTCTATCTCTTGTTTGGTCATAATTCTTCTCTTCTCCATAGATCTGACAGGTGAACTATCCCTTAATCTCCTGATTTGCTTATAGTATTACCCTATATGTCTAAACCATGTACCCGTTTTGACCTTATTGTGTACCTATTTGACATCCTTGTTAGCACTGAATTCAAGATTAGACTGTTTGGCAAATTCATTGCTTATACCCACTTCTGGGTTATAACCTAGAAATTCAAGGGTAGAGAAGAGCACTTTCTCAGTCAAGACAGAGAAGAAGCCCTGAGGAGCAATGTAGCTTTAAGTCAAAATGATTCAGGGACCCCAAAGAACAGTATCACTTGTGATTCAAAGGGAACAGGGGCCCTGAGGAAAGTATTTATTCCAATCCTAAGGAGTCTGAGATCCTTCCTGGGTAAAGGCCAACATGCAGACCAAGAGAGCAGTAAATGTGCCATCTCCTGGACCATACCTCCTATGTTGTCTTGGCCTGGGAGAATGTTTTACTCTGATCCTCTGTTGTCTTACATGCTCTTTATGTCTCATAGACATATCGTGAGGATTAAATGAAAAAATGACAATTCACCAAATTGCGGAGGCAGGATGACAATTAAAAATGCTGGGTCTTCTACTAGGCTAAATCACTCAAATTCTCTGAATCTTAGTCCTCTTATCTGTAAAAAATGATAAGGTTGGAATAAATGAACTCTGAGATTTCTTCCATCTCTTGACCTATGATCCTAATTTCAGCCATCATTACTATGTTTAAAATAATTTTTAATTGTTCACCATGTACAGGACACCATGCTAAATCTTTCAAATAAGTATTGGAGGGCAGAGCTTTCCTGGTCTGGTTACCAGGCATTATAAGAAAAGTAAAATTTTAAAAATCAAAATGTCGGAGAATTTGCTTCCTTTTCTTTAGGAAACTAAAGCTTTGTTTATCCTTACATGAGTGAAATATCCTATGTACATAGAAGCTGTAACTCTATAAAGGATCTTGATTTAATTTTCAATATGCTTGATTCATGTTTACCTTTCTAATTTTATTTAATTAAAAATATTCATATAGTATGAGATACATTTGGCAAATCTGGCTTTATTGTATTTATAGAGAGGACTAGAAGGAAGTGTTAATGGAAAAAATACTATTTTTCTTTAGCTCCCCAATATATAAATGGGACCACACAATGTTCTTTAAAAAAAAAACCACTCATACACCACACAAACATTTTAAAAATCAGCTCCTTCTAGCAAAGAGAATTTCTTCAGAAGTGAGAACCTTCTCCAACCAAATGAATATCTTCAAAAAGATGATACCCTTGTCAGGGATTAGAAGTTTCCCCCAGGGTTGAAACTATAATCTGGTAAATAACTTCAACAGAGGACTCCCTTTCTCCCTGAATAGGGAACTTTTCAGTGGGGGAATCCCACAAACATTCATTTCTTCAAAGGAGGGACCATTAAAACATGTCAGAATCTTCAAAGAGGAAAACATGCCACCCTTTAGCAAAATGAAGTCCTTTAAAGTTGGAGCCCAACAGCATTCTGAAGTCTTAGAAGGAAAACTCCCAAAGCACTGTGAAATATTGCTTCGAATACCCAACTGCCTGAATTTCTTTTTTTAAATGTTATGCAGATTGTACACAATATATTCGTGAAATGTTGTGATTTGACTGGAACCATTCTAACAGCTAAGTAAAAGACAGGAAAATTTAGGTATCAGTCAAAGGAATCCAGCTCTAATCATGGCAGATATAGGCATGCATCTGGGAGAGGGTATTTGTGAGGGGATTGTGGCTGCAACTTGCCACAATTGTCCTCAAACACTGTAATATTTCCCACAGTCTCGCATGTATTTATAGGAAAGGCCAAAACTTGGCAGTTGGCCGATCTGAGGTACAGACCTGGCTCTACCAATAGGTGTAGAAAGGTATAGGAAAATCACTAGGCATCATTAAATGGGAGTTTTTCCTTACGTGTAAGAAATAGATGGTAATACTTGTTTCACAGGGTTGTTGATTCTAGAATGGGAGATAACGTAGGTAAAAAAAACTTAATCAACTGTAAATCCCTATAACATGACGAAGTAACAGTAAGGATATGGTGAGGTAATAATTTAAAATATCTCTGAACAATTTATGTTATCATAAGGTATTATTATAGTTTGGCATAGTGGACAGAGGGGTGACCTTAAAACTGAGAAGCCCTCTCCAAGTCCTACCTCTAACACATTCAGGCTGTGTAACCCTGGGCAAATCACAATCTATCAATACCCCCACACCACTCTAAGAGTATATCTTAGGTGGCTATCTGTATGAGTACAGAGAATTTCCTCCAAATATTTTTTCCATGTGATTTATTGGAAAGAATACTGGATTAGAGCTGGAAGACCCAGTTTGAATATCAACCCTGATACTTAGTCCCTGTGTGACCTTAAGTTTTTTTGTGCTTCATGGTCCTCATTTGTCAAATGAGTGGGCTAGACTATCTGTTCTCTTTCAGATCTAAATCCTATGATCTTCAGAATTGTTATTTCCCTTCCATCTTTATAATTTCTCACCACAGGCATATGCTCATGTTCTCTAGGATATCCTTTTGAAAAAAACTATTTAAATATTTCCCAATTACATGTAAAAAAATTAACATTCATTTTTGAAAAATTTGAGTTCCAAATTCTTTCCCTCTCACTCCTTTCCCACCCCTTGAGAAGGCAAGCAATTTAATATTGATTTCATGTGTAAAATCATGCAAAACATTTCCATAAACTATGTTTCAAAAGAAAGCACATATAAACAAACAAGGGAAAAAAAGAAAGTAAAAAGTATGCTTCCACTTGCATTCAGAATTCATGTCTCTGGACATGGAGAATAAATGTCTCTGGAGGTAAATAGCAGTTTTCATTGTGGGTCCTTTCAAATTGTCTTAATCAGAGTTGCTATTTTACAGTTGATTATAGGTATCTCTTTCCCCCAACTATTTCAGCATTTGCTCATGTTACAAAAATGTTAGGTATGAGGTAATTATGGTTATAGACTATATTTGTCCAATATTGAGTGACTCAGACAAGAATCTACTTAAATGCTTAGCCTTTAGGGTAAAGACTACATTTTGGGGGGCCATTGTGTGTTTAATTTTTATTTTGCATATTGGTTAGGACTTATTAGATGCGTATGCTATTCTGGTAACTGAATAGAATGTACAAAATCTCTGACTCCTGTTGTAAAGGAGTGTATCCCCCCCAAAAAAAAAACAAAACACAACAAAACAAAGGAATTCAATAAACATAGCAATGCTAGGAAAACTAGACTTGTCTTATAGGGTAAACTACTTGTATAGAGTTTTGTTATTATTGTTGCTGAGGACAATCATTGGAGTGAGAAAGATAGCCAGATATCTTTACCTATTTGTTCATGTGGGTGAGGCTGTTTTAATTGGCTTTCAAAATGGCAATTAAGAAATTATGGTTTTAAATGGAAGATTAACTAAAAATTGGTAGCCTAGTGTCAATAAGTAGTAATGACTTTGATTATCTATGGTCAACAGGGTATTCTCAGAAAGGACTTTGCAAAAAGAAGCTAAGGCTTTGTTATAAAAAGATAGATTAATTTACACCATCAGGACCAGCTGTCCAAAGGTACTCAGCCCTATACTCATTCTTTACCATCTATAGCCAATTTCCTCACGTCTTCTGGCCCAGGTCTTGAAAGACGTCCTCTCTAGGCAGGAGTAACAATAATAACAATAGCAGCGGCAATAATGACAGTAACGATGATAGTGATAGTCATAATAGCCATCATTTTTATAGTGTCTTAAGGTTCGCAAAGCACACACACACACACACACACACACACACACACACATTGTGTGTCTATATATCAGTATGTCAACAACCTTAGAAGGTAGGTGTTATTATCATCTCCATTTTGCAGAAGTGGAAAGTACAACAAATAGAGATTACATGACTTGCCCAGGGTCCCACACTTAGTAAGTGAGGCTATGTTCAAACATGAGTCTTCCTGACTCCAAGTCCAGTACTCTATTTACTGTGTCACTAAGCTACCTTGGAAATATGAAAGAAGGGATAGGCCATAATGGATTTAGAGCTGGAAGGGAGCTTATCTGTTGTTTTCCTAACATCTTCACTTTTAAAATGAGGAAAGATTATTCCAATAGTAAATGGAAGAGATAGATTTAAATTGAAGTCCTCTGCCTCAAAATCCAACTCTCCCCTGTACCATGCCAGAATAATTTTTACTACTGTTACTTTCTATTTGTTAACATCAAGCTGACCCCTTGAACTTATACTTCGTTCACGCTCTTAACCTTAACCTCTTAACTTTTCCTGCTCTTAAACCTCCTACTTTCCTGCCTACTGATTACTAGACCTTCTGTTGGTTTTTGACCATAATAATACCTGGTTGTACCTAACACAGTCTTCTGGGAACCAGAACCTTGTAGTGAACCTAGCTCGTATTGAACTTTATATTCCCTAGCTTGCTCAGGCAGGTGCTAATACTGCCCATGGGCAGTTACAATGGATAGATTCTGGGCCTAAAGAAAGGAAGACTCATCTTCCTTAGTTCAAATCTGGCCTTACATACTTACAAGTCACTTAACCCTATTTGCCACAGTTTTCTTACCTGTAAAATAAGTTGGATAAGAAAATGGCAAACCACTCCAGTATCTGTGCCAAGAAAACTCCAAATGGTGTCACAAAGATCTGGGCACAACTGAATTGACTCAACAACAGCTACTGACCATGGCTTGGTGTTAAGAGATGTGGTGATCATTTGGTTTCTCTGAAATCTATTAGTTGATTATTTCTCTGAATTCTAGCTAATTACAGTAGCTTCAGCTGGTTTGACTTTTGGAATGTGTAGAGAGCTTTGCTTTTTTCCAACTCTTCAAGAGATCCACCTGTTTCTGCAACTCTTAATTTCAGTTTTGAACACAGAATTGATGGAGAACCTGCCACTGTGTGATTCCAAACTTGCTAAGCAATGGGAATTTCACAAATAGTAGGTTTTTTTAAGTTTCCCAAAGATAGCATTAGGTAATTTTGTAGGTAAGGATGCCGTGTGGAACTATACAATTTTTCTGATGCAAAGATTAGAATGTCTTCCTGAAGAAGTCCAAATAAATGCCAGTGTAGATCATTAATCTTTACAATGTTGTCTTATGTTTAAGTAATTTTTTAAAAATGATTTTTAATTTAGCATAATTTAACAAATGGAAATATACCTGTCCTGTATGCTCCTCAGCATTGAACTTAAATTACAATTCCAAAAACTTCTGAATTTTAAATTTCTGTTTGCATGAGAAGACTCTAACAGCCTTTTGTTGTCACTTTAACTCAATTCCACAAGCATTTATCTCCAGAGAGACAATGGAGGCTATATTTTAAGCGGAGAGGGGCAAAATGTAGATTGGAAAGCAACATGTACACAGATAGATAAATATTTAAAAAATGCAAAGCAAATAGAAGGTAATTTCAGAGTGGGTGTGGCTGTGAAGAGTCGACAATTGGTGTAACAGGAGAGACCATAAAAGTAAACAGTTTTCTCCTTCCTTTGAATCTTTTGGCCTTAATGGGAGATATGAGACAAGAGTTATTAAAAATCTGAGTGTTTAGGAAACTAAAGGATGTATTTAGGATACTTCCTGCCTGTCTATTGCTTAAAGTAAGTTGCTCACCCTAAAAAGAGTGTAGTGTTGTTCAATTGCCAGTACTAATGCCTTGCTAAAAAGGATTAAGACCTAGACAAGATCTAAGCTGATTTGTCTTTCCATATCCTTCCGAACAAAGCATTTTTCCCCCATGGGGTGACAGTTGGAAAGGATATTATTGACTTCCATAACTTCTCTGACTTCAACCTATATTGTATCCTCATATATTAGACATTGCATAAAATAACAAACAGATATAGTTCCTACCTGCTGATCACAAATCTTCCTAGTGTTAATAAGCATCTTGTCCTCACCCACCATGGAGGTAATAGTCCATGGCCTTGGCACTTGACTCTCTCCAGATTACTGGCCTTTATCTAAGAGAAAGAGAAAGACAGAGGCAAAGAGAGACAGAAACAGAGTGAGAGTAAGACAGACATAGACAGATAGGGAGTCAGAAAGAGACAGACGTACACACACACTGTGTAAGAGTGACAGAGAGAGAGAGAGAGAAACTGTTGATCAGAGCCCCACTACTTGGTGGCTACAGGGCTTCCCTCAGATTAAGTGATAGCAATTTCTATTTTCAGTTCAGTAGATGTGATTCCATAACCCCAGTGGCAGTCACTATTTCAAGCTGAATGGACCAGACTAAGTCTGCTAAGAGTTTTCTGAATCTTACCCCAATTATATTTCATTTAATAACACTCAGTGAAATATCTGGTGGCAGGGGAAATGAAACTACATGATTTTATGGGATCATTCATCAAGAACTAATTGAAGCTTTCATACAGTTTAGTGCTGATAAAACACTGTAACAATAAACAATAACAAAATTCACTGGAGAAGGATTTGTTTTGCCGTGAGGAAAATGGTTCAGTTTCATCCTGGGGATTCCTGGTTAAAAGAGTCTCCAATTTAAAAAGGGATAAGCACTAGCTCCTCTGCATAATGACAGGGTGGGAGCTGTGTCAAATGTATTAGTAGTGCTCCAGTGGAGCTATTCTCATTGGGAGCACTCGCTATTGTGTGGGGCTCTGGCAGGATACAGAAGGACCAAGAGGATTTGTTATTTTTTTTTAAATTGTCAAGCTTTAAGCAGTTTCTCTGTAGTTTGTATTGGAAAACATAGTAAATTATTATAATCTTAAAGAGAACTTTCAGAAAGTTTACATTTTAAAAAAATTTTTAAAACTTATATATACCTTGTATATGCATCTCTCTCTTTCTCTCTCTTTTTTCTTCTCTCTCTCTCCTTTCCTCTCTTCTCTGTCTCATATATACTTATTCATATACAAGTATGTATGTATTTGCTGCTAGAATAAGAAGCCATTTGTATCCAGACTTTTAGGGACATGCTATTTAAATATCTCTGTAAAATGGAAGGATCTCAATAAACTATAACCTACCCTTAAGGCTTTTGTGTTTCCCTGAGAACAGTTTTCAAAGAACAGCAGCATAAGGAAATGCTTTAGAGATGTCCCCATGTCTGTTGTTAACTTGTTTGCTTTGACTTTTCAAAGTGCATACTGTCGTTGTGAGACTCACAGGGCAAAACTGGCAACATTCGTATTGAGGCATTTACTTAAACGTGGATTTCCTGGAGATATGACAGTCAGAACTTTGCTAAATAAAATATGTAGTTCAGTTGAACTCCATCCTTCACACTCTGCACATTCTGTTATTGCTCCTTTAAAATTGAAAGAGACATTGCAGTATACTCACATATCTTTGGCGGACAAAGATCTCACCTCACAAGTTCCTGCAAATGATATAATTGATTATCTTTTGGGAGAATATTTAATATGCACTAATGGATTTTGGGAACTTAACCTAGTCAGTGCATATGATTTCAGCCAATTTTATCTTCAGGCAAAAAAAAGCTTTTCTTAAATTTCCTTTTGGTCCTAGAATATAATTCTGTGGTTATCTTAAAATGCTTTGGGGAAATACCTTCTTATAAGTTTGGGAGCATGTTAACTGGATTTCTGGCTCTTGCTGTTGCCCATGTAGAAGGAAGTCAAATTAATACTCTGGAATATCAGATGGTTTTGCAAGCTGCCTTTACTCTTTTTGATGACTAGGGAGCCAAATTCCACCTCCTGGGCACTTAGATAATCAATATGATGGTTAGTTAATGAGGTGTTTGTTTATGTGATGGAATATCAAAACCACCGATAAAATTTAAATTTGTTTGTGGATTGCAAACAATGAGAATTTTACACTGTAGAGAGCAGAACCTGTTCTTGTCTCTGAAGTGGGAGGTGTATTGTTGTCTGATCATTCCTAACATGACTTTGATCAGCCCCAGAATCTCTAAGTGAATTCACGATGTACAGAGCCGTCTCTTCAGAAGGACTCTATAGAATCATGGAACCTTAGAGATCAGGACTACTAGTGAGCGATGTGAATCAGAATCAAAACCATCTAGTCATTCTTCTGTCATTGCACATGGTAGGGAAAATATAGCCAAAGTACTAAGTAATAGATGCTACCAAGTTACTGCTTCTGTTCATTAAGTGAATGTTAATGAACCTTAAAGAGCCAATACAGATTACAAAGGGGGCTGGTTTACTCATTTCAACTCACCAAACATCTATCTATCAAGCCCCTACTCCAAGCAAACCTCTACTGTTCTAGATGTTGGGGAAACAAAGATAAAAAAAAAAATGAAGCTCTATTGCATTCAAAGGCATTAGCATGTAAGAAAGCAAGGTTTCTCAATATATTTTATACCAGTCAGTGAATAAACATTTAAATGCTTGTCTACTATGTGCCAGATACTATGTGTCTGGTAAACTTTATGGACCCCATTTATTTTTAATGAATAAATAAAATCCATAGGATTAAAAGGAAATCAATTTTATTGAAATATATTTTACATAGACAAATAGCTCTCTAACTTTATCAAACTATATCAAGTTAGAGATAGAGAAATTCATGAACCCCAGGTTAAGAACTCCTGAAGAGATAAAAAAAAAATCTTATTGTTTAGTAGGTATTCATGCTACTTACTACTAGAAGATAATTTAGAACAACTTTTCAAGCAGTGAAATTGCATTTGTATTCAAACTTTATATATACTTTTAAAATTTAGTTCCCCTTGTGAACCTAAAGCAGACAGCTATGAGATGACTTGCCAGATTGCTAGTGAAAACTCTAAGTGTAGAATGATCTGTTTGGAATCAGGTAGTGGTGGGTTCAAATCTCACATCAGATGGTTACCAAATTAGCTGTTTTACCCTGGACAATTTACCTATCCTATCTGAGTTTTAGTTTCCTCATCCGTAAAATGGATATAATTGAAGCACCTACCTATGTTGTTGTGACATTAAGGATCAAATTAAGTACAGTATGGAAAGCACTTTATAAACTTTCATATGCTATAAAACATCATCTCTCATCAATAATAATAATAATAATAATAATAATAATAATAATAATAATAATAATAATAATAATAATAATAATAATGCTACAAGCAAAATCAACTATCCTGTGTGGGAAATATACTCATGATCGTTGTCTCAGTTGCATTATAACTTTATGAAGTAAGCAAACCCACCAAGATCTAACATAACCTTACTGCACATTGTATCCCTTTGTTTAATTGTTTTGGTTGATTTAACTAGCTGAGTTAATTTTTTTAACGACAGCAAGAAAAAACCAAACAAACAGAAAAACCTCAATTCATGTAGACTAACTTTGTATGAAAACATAGACATGTCAGCAGCTAGATTTCTCTTCTCTGAATTTTAGGTGGAAGATAGACTGTGCTAGTTTATCCTCAGTATCCCATTTAAATGGCTAAAATGAGCAGAGTTTTTACAAATTATTGCTAAATGGTTAAAATGCTATTACATTTTCCCTTCAAAACTGCCAAAAACTGTTATTATTGTTGGATAAGGCATAGAAAAAGAAAAGGTATAGGAAAACAAACTTACTAATAATTTCCATGAATGAGAGTTCACAATTTTGAATCCTGGTAATACAATTTAAATTGAAACATAAAACATGGTATAGGTTCTAATCTGATAAGTGATACTTTGCAGATATGTTAACTAAAGGATGCATTCAGAATGAATGGTCATCTGATTACAATATGTTATTTATTATTTTATTAAATCATTATACACAGACTATATTTCAATATATTTTAAGTGAACATAGGCTGGGGATCAAATGATACTTTAAAGCAATGTTTCAGATACTTCTTTTATGAAAATTAGTTATCCCAAGCATTCAAATGGATATCATGAAATATGTTTGTGCTTTTCATAGTACTATATACATTGTACACATAACCAAACAAATCTGAAATAATCTCTGTGTAATATATATCTCTATTTAAGAAAAAGTAGTCTAACAGAAAACTTTCAATCCATGCCCAATAATATAGCACTTCATGTATATTGCCTGTTATTGTAGTTATGTTAGGATGGTAGCTACTGTATTCATCTTTTTAAAATAAAGCCTCCTTTTGTTTGAACGTTAAATGGTGATGTTTAATAAATTATGATTTAAAAAGTAATGGTATACTTGATTGAAAGTCTTTGGGATTCTAAATTTGACAAAATGAATGAGAAGTTAATTTTCCTCTTGACAGGTACTGCCAAGGACCTTCGTAATCACATCAAAAATGAGCTGGGCTGTTACAAATGATTTTTTTTTTTTTCAGGGACCAAAGGGCCATTCATAGGAAAAACAAAACAAAACAAAAAAAATCCAGGAGGGTCTATGGGTACTCTTTCCTTTGTGTGAAGGGAGATTGAAAGGTAAAAGTTGAAAAGTTAATTAAGCTATCTGTATTTTTATATACATACATGTATATATGTATGTATGTTTGTGTATATATGTGTGTGAGGTGACTTGATAGAAAAATCTGTCTATCAGAATTGATGTTGAGTACAGCATAAAATTGCCATGTCCCAAAGATGTTAAATAATTAACTCTTAGGCCTCTGTTAGCACAATCTTTTTTTTTTTTTTGTCCAAACCTGTGGGGAAGTTCCCAGGGTAGATACTCCATCTACCAATTGCCAGTCAGGTCAGCTACTCCTCTCTAACTTCTAGTTGTAGGATATTGCCAAGGTCACTGAAAGTCTAAGTGACACACAGCAGAGGCAGGATTTAAATACAGATCATCCTGACTGCAAGGCTGGTACTTTATCCACTACTCTTTGCTGCTTCTCTAGCTTAACCAGATATATTTAAAAATGCAGAAGTAACAACAGTCTTACTCTGGGTCTATAATCACGATTAATAAAACTAAGTTCCTGTAATTAAGTATATCATGTATATATATATAATGTATATATACACACACATATTTTACATATATTCACATAAAATATATGCATATTCATATCATATATATGTGGAAAGGGAGAGAGACAGAGAGACACACACAGATATTCAGCAGAAGTATTTTCCTTTTTGTGGTTTTAATAATTACTGTAGTTTCATAACATTGATTTAAATATGTAGAAGTTTACTTGTAACTCTACACAAAATTATTCTGTTCATAAAGATCACCTGAGTCCCACAAGTACTTAAAACTTTGTTGCAGAAACTAAGAAAGAAACAGGAATTTCTGTAGATGGCCCTTTAGAACCATGGTCAGAATGGAAGTCACGTATATATTTTATTCACCTATTTAAGAGGAATATTAAGATAACCAAATAATATACGCCAATCTTTTTTCTTCTGCGGTTTACACATTTTTAAAACTGTTTTAATTCCACTAACATATGATATAGATAGATATAGATACAGATATGGCTATAAATATGAATATATGCAATAATACCATTCTAGCTACCATGAGATTTTCTTCAAAATTGGTTGAATGTTTGAAGCTTAGCTATGTTCTATTAACCACAGACTCATTGCTGTATCTAGAAGCAAAAGTACACCTAAAGGGTTTATTTTACATTACTAGAAGACTTGCCTAAAATTCCTGTGGGAAGTATATCTTGCAAAATGCTTTAACTGTCATGCTTTTGCAAATCCAAGGAGATAAGAGCACCATGTGTGTGATTTTTGTTTTGTGTGATGTGTCCTCAGTGCTGAAGTTTTGTTGGCCTTATTTTTCATTTCCAATATGGGTTTTTAAACAAACAAGAGTATTGCATATATTTGATTGCAACCAGAATCCTGACAAAGCTCAATTTTCATTCCTAAACAATAATAGTGCATGTGAATAATGTGAAGCCAGCATGATCCACTTCTATATTAATCAGTTTCACTACTTGTCACTTTTTTAAAATAAGAAGGCTGTAGTTAGAAACTTCATTCAAGGAGAAAGAAGCCAGGAAGGCAGACTTAAAGTAGGTTAGTCTGTAGACCACCTATGGTCCATAGACCCCCAAGGAGTTAGTGAATAGATTTCAGGGGGCCCATTACTTTTTTTATTTTCACTAATTTCTAACTAAAATTTAGCATTTTCCTAATTATTTAAAAGACTATTCTGAGGTTTAAACAGGGAGCCATCTCTCACACACACACCCACACACACACACATACACACACACACGCAAGTTAAAAACCACTATCTTATAAAACGTGAGAAGCCTGAAGGTGAGCTGAGATTTCAAGTCTGGAGAAAAACTAATATATTAAGAAAATAATTCTCATGATTGAGATATCCAGATATAGCAAAAACTGATGGACATTTGCCACAAGTGCAGAAAACATTTAAAAACTGCTGCTACAGAAATCACTGAAATTAGACATGACATATGATGGGCAGCTAGGTGGTGCAGTGGATAGAGCATAAGGGCTACAATCAGGAAGACTCATCTTCCTGAGTCCAAATCTAGCCTCAGACATTAACTATTTGTGTGACCCTGGGGAAGTCATTTAACCATGTTTGCCTCAGTTTCCTTATCTGTAAAATGAGTTGGAGAAGGAAATGGTGAGTCACTGGGGTCATGAAGAGTTGGACATGATTGAAAAATGACTGAACAACAACTACAACACAAATATAAACATAAGAGCTGCAGAGCATTGTTGGTGCTCTATCCAGTATTGAAGTACTGAAGTATTACTTCATAGAATAACATATGATAAGAGCTATGTGTATGTCTTTCTTTTTCAAGTGTATCTCTAATAAACAATATGTTGATAGATCCTGGTTTCAAATCCTTTCTGGATCCATTTCTCTTTTATGGGTGAGTTCATCCCATTCACATTCACAGTGATGAATACTAACTGTATTTCCTTCTACCCTATTTTCCTCTGTTTATTTGTCTCTCTCTCTTTTTATCCTGTCACTCTTCAACAGTGTTTTGTTTCTGACCACTGCTTCTTTTAATCCTTCCTCCTTTTATCATGTCCTTATATCTCTTATCCCCTTCTACTTCTTTTTCCCTATTGGGTGAGATAGATTTCTATACCCAAATGAGTGTGTATATATGTTCTTCCCTCTTTGAACCAATTCTAATGAAAGTGAAGTTCTGTCATTGCCCATCATACCACTTCTGTGGGGTGCTCCACCCAAAGGAATGTAAATTTTGATTGCTAAAACAATTTCTTTTTTTCTTAAGGAACCAGGTCCTGTGCCTAAATTACTCTGGCTCTCTTTGATTGGCCAACAATAGGTCCTAGGCCAAGCCCCACTTGGTCACTGTTTGGTCCCTGATTAGCTCAGAGTGAATATAAATAGCAATTATTTTTATTTTGGCCAGAAACCTTGATTCCCTCCCAGATTCATTTTTTTTGACAAGGTAAATAGGCCATTCTCTGCCTCATTTCTTACTTAGCCTTAATCACTGAATGGTGTTGCCTCAGTCAAACTGAGACCTGTTGAAGACATTAGCTTAAAAAGGCCAAGTTCTCCCACTGCATCCAGGGCTATCTCCAGTTGTCCTGTTCTGTATCTTGACACTGGACCCAGATGACTCTAGAAGAGAATGTGAAGCTAGCGACTTTGCACAGCCATCCCTCACTTAAATTCAATACATATACATGTCATGGCATCACCTTCCAGATGTCATCGTCCTCTTCAAGAATGAAGCACAAACCACAACAATAACAAAACAATAAATATAAAAAGTCTTCCCTGTGTACCTCTTTTCGGTGAGGAAAATTTCCCCATTCTACCTCTTTCTTTTGCCAAGCTCCATGATATCTGAATCCATGGCTTCATGATATCTGAACTGTTTCTTTCTAGCTGCTTGCGACATTTCCTCCTTGATGTGGGAGCTCTGGAATTTGGCTATAATATTTTGGGAGTTTTCATTTTGTGATTTTTTTAGGAGGTAAACAGTGGGTTCTTTCAATTTCTATTTTATTCTCTGAATCTAGAATATTGGGGCTGTTTTCCTTTATAATTTCTTAAAATATGATGTCTATGTGCTTTTTGATTATAACTTTTAGGTAGTAAATTAATTCTTAAATTATCTATCCATGATATGTTGTCCAGGTCAATTGCTTTTCTGATGAGATATTATGCATTTTCTTCTTTATTTTTTCATACTTTTGACTTCGGCTTATTGTTTCTCGATGTCTTATGGAGTCATTAGGTTCCACTTGCACAATTCTAATTTTTAAGGTACTATTTTCTTCATTGAACATCTGTACCTCTTTTTTAATTTGGCCACTTCTGCTTGTCTTTTACTGTTAGGTCAATTATGTTTTTTAAATTTGTCATTTTCTTTAGTATTTTTTGTGCCTCCTTTAACAAGTTGTAATTTTCTTTTCATAATTTTCCTTCATTGATCTTATCTCTTTTCTTATTTTAAAATATATATTATTTATTTATTTTTACCATTCTTTTATTTTAAATTTTGAAGTATAGATTCTCCCCCTCCCCACTCACTCAGTAGGAAAACAGTGTGAACAATATGATATCAGTTATACACATGAAATCATGCAAAACATTTCCATATTACCCATATTGGAAAAAAAATAAAGCCAGAAAATTATACTTCATTTTGCACTCAGAGTTCATCAATTCTCTCTCTGGAGGTGGATAGCATTATATTTTTCATTGTGAGTCCTTTGGAATTGTCTTGCATTACTGTATTGATCAGAATAGGCAAGTTGTTGTTGTTGTTGTTGTTGTTTTTAACAGTTGATCATTACTGTAACATTGCTGTACATAATGACCTTATGGTTCTGACTTCACTTTACATCAGTTCATTTAGGTCTTGCCATTTTTTTTTCTGAAACTATTTCATCCCTTCATCATTTTTTGTAGCACAATGATACTCTATCACAATTGTATGCTATGTCTTATTCAACCATTTTCCAGTTGATGAGCATCCTCTCAATTTCCAATTCTTTGTAATCATAAAAAGAGCTGCTACAAAGATTTTTGTACACATAGCTCCCTTTCCAATAGTTCATTAATGTATCTATTTTCCTTTCTCTTCTCCAGGATTTCTGAAAAGTGAGTTGACATCTCAGAGTAGTTTTAATTTGCCTTTTACTAATCAATAGTAATTTAGAGAATTTTTTCATATGAACATTCATAAAGAACATTGATTTCTTCTTCTGAAAATGACCTTTTCCTATCCTTTCACCATTTATCAATTGGGGAATGGCTCTTATTTTTGTAAATTTTACTTGGTTTCCTAAGTATTTGAATAATAAGGTCTTTATTAGAGAAATTAGCTATAAAATTTTTTTGATATCACTTCATTGTCTATGGTGTCTTTTAGCAAAATATAGTTTCTATGAATATCTCTTTCAATTAGATCTAATTTTGCTTTTGCTTTGTCTGAGATCATGATGGTCACCCCAGCCCTTTTCACTGCTGCTGAATCATGGCAGAGTCTGCTCCAGCCCTTCATTTCAACTCTGTGTATATTCTTCCATCCCAAGTGTGTCTCTTGGACACAACATATTGTTGGATTCTAGTTTTTAATCCATTCTGCTATGTATTTCCATTCTCTGGGTTAACTCATGCCATTCACATTCACAGTTATAATCACTAACTGTACCTTTCCCTCCATTCCATTTTCCTCTGGTTATTATCTCTTTCTGTTTTTATCCTGTCTCTTCTCAAAAGTTTGTCTTGCTTCCAACCCCTGCCTCCCCAAAGCTGCCCTCTTTGTTATCATCCCCCTCAACATAGTCTTTTAGGCAAATATACATTTGGCATTCAAATAATGCTGCTAGTGAGGGGCAGAGCTAAGATGGTGGAGTGAAAGTAGTGATTCGCTTGAGCTCTCCCCCCCAAACCTTCCAAATGCCCGTAAAAAATGTCTCTAAACAAAATCTAGAGCAGCAGAACACACAAAAAGACAGAGCAAAACAAATTTCCAGCCCAAGACAACCTGGATGGTTGATTGGAAAGGTCTATTGTGCAAGGTTAGGAGAGGAGCGAAGTTCAGTGTGGGTGTACAGGCAAAGACCAGGCCTCAGGGGACTGAATCACAGGCAGCTATGGCAGTTTCCAGACTTCTCAATCCACAAATGCCAAAGACAACTTAGAAAGTCAGTAGGAAAGGTCTGTGACTGTGGTGAGAGAGAGGGGCGGCTGCTGCTTCCAGAGCTCTCAGCCCATAGACGGAGGTGAAATTGAGTGGCTGATAAGAGGGGGATTGCAAGGATCTCTTTGCTGGTGCTGAGGCAGGATTCTCTTCTTTTCCTGTGCTTAGATCTGGGTCACAGTTCTGGGTGGCAGTCCTGGGGCAAGGAGGAGTGCTGGCATGGTGGAGCTTGTAGTGGTAGTAAAGAGGGAATTCTCCTCACAGTTCCAAGGCAGAAAAGAGGGCTTGTGGTCACTCATAGACCAGAGCACAGTCCAGGGAAGGAGTAAACACTTCACCCTTGATCATACCGCTTTGAAAGAACTGAAAATTTACAGATCCCTAGAAGTATCTCTGAAAATAGCTGCATGAAACCCCTGAAGCTTGGGGGCAGTACATTCTCCACACTGGAAGCATACCCCTACCTTAACAAAGAGTTTAAAACTCTTTGGCTGAGAACATGAGCAAACTGCACAAAATAGACCATTGCTTCTTTGGTGATGAAGAAGATCAAAACATACAACCAGAAGAAGACAACAAAGTCAAAGCTCCTACATCCAAAGCCTCCAAGAAAAATATGAATCAGTTCCAGGCCATGGAAGAGCTCAAAAAGGATTTTGAGAAGCAAGTAAGAGAAGTAGAGGGAAAATTGGGAAGAGAAATGAGAACGATGCAAGAAAATCATGAAAAACAAGTCAACAGCTTACTACAGGAGACCCAAAAAATTACTGAAGAAAAAACATCTTAAAAATTAGCCTAACCCAAATGGCAAAAGACATCCAAAAAGCCAATGAGGAGAAGAATGCTCTAAAAGGCAAAACTGCCTAAATGGAAAAGGAAGTCCAAAAGCTCACTGAAGAAAATACTTTCTTAAAAATTAGAATAGAGCAAATGGAAGCTAGTGACTTTATTAGAAATCAAAACATTGTAAAACAAAACCAAAAGAATGAAAAAAAAAATAGAAGGCAATGTAAAATACCTCATTGGAAAAACAATTGACGTTGAAAATAGATCCAGGAGAAATAATTTAAAAATTATTGTAAACTATTGTACTACTTGCAAGCCATGATCAAAAAGAAAAGAAAAGAAAAGAGCCTAGATACTATCTTTCAAGAAATTATCAAGGAAAACTACCCTGATATTCTAGAACCAAAGGATAAAATAGAAATGGAAAGAATCCACTGATCACCTCCTGAAAGAGATCCCCAAAGGAAAACTCCTGGGAATATTATAGCCAAATTCTAGAGTTCCTGGGTCAAGGAGAAAATATTGCAAGCAGCCAGAAAGAAACTATTCAAGTATTGTGACAATACAATCAGGATAACACAAGATTTAGCAGCTTCTACATTAAGGGACCAGAGGGCTTGGAATACAGTATTCTGGAAGGTAAAGGAGATAGGATTACAGAGTATAATCCTTCAGGGAAAAAAAGATATTCAGTGAAATAGAGGACTTTCAAGCATTCTTGATGAAAAGACCAGAGCTGAATAGAAAATTTGACTTTCAAATACAAGACTCAAGAGAAGCATGAAGAGGTAAACAGGAAAGAGAAACATAAGGGGACTTATTAAGGTTGAACTGTTTACATTCCTGCATGGAAAGATGATATTTGTAACTCATGAGACCTTTGTCAGTATTAGGGTAGTTGGAGAGAAAAATTATATGTATATATGTAGATAGATAGATAGATAGATAGAGGCACAAGGTGAGTTGAAGATGAAATGATGATATATAAAAAAGGTTAAAGAATGAGAGAGAATTATACTGAGAGGAGGAGAAAGGGAGAGGTAGAATGGGGTAAATTATCTCACTTAAAACAGACAAGAAAAGGCTTTTACGGTGGGGGGGGAACAGGGGAAGGTGAGAATGAATGAGTGAATCTTATTCTCATCAGATTTGGCTTAAGGAAGGAATAACATACATACTCAATTGGGTTTGGAAATCTATCTTACCCTACAGGAAAATAGGGGAGAAGGGGATAAGAGAATGGGGGGAATGATAGAAGGGAGGGCAGATTGGGGGAAGAAGTATACAGAATCAAACATTTGTGAGGAGGGACAGTGTCAAAAGAGAGAATATAATAAACACGGGGTGGGATAGAATGAAGGAAAATGTAGTTAGTTTTTCACAACATGACTACTATGGAAGCGTTTCACAAAACTATACAGGTATAACCTGTACTGAGTTGCTTGCCTTCTCAATGAGGGTGGGTGAAGAGGGAGGAAGGGAGAAAATTTGGAACCCCAAGTTTTAAAAATATTTTAAAAAAAAGTTTTCATATGCAACTGGGAAATAAGATACACAGGCAATGGGGAAAAAAGAAGAAGAATAACGTTGCTAGCCCATCAGAGTTGTCTCTCTGCAGCAGTTTGAATGCTTGGCAGTTTATCTTGAGAAAGCATCTCAGTGTCCAATACTTTATCTTGCTAGATCATCTTCAGAATCTTCCTAACAAAGACCATTTTATGGAGAACTCATGCAAGGCGGGCACTCACTTGGTAGTCAGAAGAAATGATATAAGGATTCTCTCAAAGTCTTTCAGGAGAACTTTGGAATTGATAGGAGACACCGGCAACAACCCAGCCTGGTGTTTCCCCATCAAAGAAGGTGCTGTGCTCTATAAACAAAGAAGAATTGTAGTAGCTCAAGAGAAAGGTCAGATGTGCAAATTTAGAGACATCTCCACTTCAAATGTTCATATGGGATATTTGTGCCCAACTTGTGGTAGAGTTTTCTAAGCTCATATATGTCTGATCAGTCACAGTTGGACCCACTGTACCTTGACTCCAACATAGTGATACCATTTTGGTCCTCTTTGAGAATGGAGGGTAACAACCACCAACTATCTCCCCTCTCTCTTATGTTCCATTTTTTCCTGTCTCCCAATTTCTATATCCAACTAAGTGTGTGTGTGTGTGTGTGTGTGTGTGTGTGTGTGTATTCTTCCCTCTTTGAATCAATTGCAATGAGAGTGAGGTTCAAGCATTGCCCACCCCACATTTTCCTCTCCACTATAAAAGCTTTTCATTATGCACCTCCTTTGTGTGAGAAAATTCCTCCCACTCTACCTCTCCCTTCCCCCTTCTCCTATTGCATCCCTGTTTCTTACCCCTATATTCCTTTTCTTCTTGAAGATCATCTCAACATAACCCATTGCTTCTGACTATACAGACCCCTTCCAACTGCCCTAATAATGATAAAGTTCTTAAACATTACATGTATCATCTTCCTATATAGGAATGTAGACTATTTAACTCTATTGAGTCCCTTATAGTTGCTTGTTCATATTTATCTTTTTATGATTCTCTAGAGTCTTCTGTTTGAATGTCAGATTTTCTATTCAGCTCTCTTCTTTTCATCAGGAATGCCTGGAAGTCCTCTATTTCATTAAATATCTGCTCCCCCCTCCAAAGAATTAAACTACATTTTGCAGGATTGGTTATTCTTGACTATAATCCTAGCTCCTTTGCTTACTGGAATATCATATTCCAAGTTCTGCACTCCTTTAACATGGAAGCAGCTAAATCTTACGTGATTGTGACTATAGCTCCATGATATCTGAATTATTTCTTTCTGGTGGCTTGCAGTATTTTGTCCTTTACCTAGGAGCCATGGAATTAGGCTATAATGTTCCTGGAAGTTTTCATTTTGGGATCTCTTTCAGGAGGTGATTGGTGGATTCTTTTGATTTATATTTTTCCCTCTAGATCGGACATTGGGGTAGTTTTCCTTGACAATTTTTCTGAAGATTACATTTAGGCTTTTTAAAAAATCATGACTTTCAGGTAGTCCAGTAATTCTTAAATTATCCCTCCTTGATCTATTTTCTAGCTCAGTTATTTTTCCAATGAAATATTTCACAACTTCACATTTCTTCACATTTGAAAAAAATATTTCACATTTTCATTCTTTTGATTTTGTTTTTTATTGTTTCTTGAAGTCTCATGGAGTCATTAGCTTCCTTTTGCCCAGTTCTAATTTTTGAGAAATTATTTTCTTCAGTGATCTTTTGAGCTTCTTTTTTCTATTTGACCAATTATGCTTTTTAAGGAATTATTTTCTTCAGTGAATTTTTGTACCTCTTTTCCCATTTGGCCTATTCTGCTTTTAAAGGAGTTCTTTTCTTCAGTGTTTTTATACCTTTTTATGTTAATTCTCTTTTCACAACTTTCTTGCATTATTCTCATTTCTCTTTCTAATTTTTCCTCTGTCACTCATTTCTTTATTTTTTTAAAGTCTTCCAGAAATTCTTCTTCATCTTGGGTCCAATTTACATTTTCCTTGGAGGTTTTGATTATAGCTATTTCCACAATATTGTCTTTTCTAAATCTATATCTTGGTCTTTGCTACCATTGTATTAGCTTTTGATAGTCATTATTTTTTGTTGTTGTTTGCTCATTTTCTCAGTCTATTTCTCCACTTGGAACTTTATGTTAAAGGTGAGCTCTTTTTACCTTGTGGTGGGAAGGCACTGTCCCAAGCTTCAGTCTTTTTCATGCTGCTGTTTTCAGATCAAGTTTTGGGTTTCTGCAGCTTTCCAATGTTTCCAAGGTGGTGTGATCTGGGAAAAACTTGTTCTCTGGGTCTTTATCTTGGTGCTTATCGTGGAAGGGCCCTTGCCTCTGCAGGTGAGAGCTCCCAAAGCTGTTGCTGCCATTGCTATAGCCTGTTGCTGGTGTTGGTGCTACCTATGCATGCATTCTGGGCACCCTGGTATCACAGACCTTTCTTATCAACCTAATAAGTTATCTTAGGCTGGAAAAAATGTCTCACCCTGAGCTTTTGTTGGCTCTGCCACTTCAAAGTTTGGTTTATTTAAAAGTTGTTTGAAGAATGTTAACTTTCAGTGACTTAACTGATAAATAAAATGAACAACAATTCCAAAAGGACTCATGAAATATTTTATCTACCTCCAGATAGACAACTGATGGACTCAGAGTTCAGAGTGAAGCATTTTTTTCTCTTTATTTTTCTCACTTTATTTTGGAACATGGCTAATGTGGAAATTCATTTTGCATGACTATATACATTTGTAATGGCTTTTGTTTTTCTTGCTTTCTCAATAAGTGGAGGAAGGGGGAAAGGAGTGAAAGAATTTGGAACTGAAAATAAAGTTGAAATTTGAAAAAATAAAACAATACATGGCATGGGCTTAACTCCTGGACTACCTCGTAGGTGGCTGATTTTCTTGATCTTTCAAAATTCACAAGATCATTGCCTATAAATTATTTCACTGCAAAAGAAAGATCAAACACCAAAGCCTTGTGAAGTGTCAAAGGAGAGAGTCCAAGACTTCTCCCATTATATCATTGTCTTTTCCTAGACACCATCAATAGAGTCATACTAAGAGAGGTCTCAAGGAAAAGAAAGAAGAACCCAAGAAAAACAAATCTCATAACAATATTAGTCTCCAGGGGCAGCTAGGTGGTGCAGTGGATGGAGCACTGGCCCTGGATTCAGGAGGACCTGAGTTCAAATACGGCCTCAGACACATAGCACTTACTAGCTATGTGACCCCATTGCCTAGCAAAAACAACAACAACAATAACAAACAATATTAGTCTCCAAAGGAAGAAAAGAAGTAACTCTCAAAAGAATGTTTATGAAGATATTGGTTATGAAAGGATATATTCTCATTTGAAGCATGATATAATAGCCAGAACAGTGGTCTTGGCATCAGAAGATCTACAAAATCAGGAGCAGAAGCCCCTCTACTTACTGTATCTGTTAATATTGGGCAAGTCACTTCATTTCATTGGGTTTTAGTCTTCCCATTAATAAAATGAAAATGGTAGACTCAAGTACAGTGTTCAGTTTTTGACTTGCTGATTTCCACATTTACTGATCCATGCATATATTATATGCTATCCCAGGTGAATATAAGTTCCTTGAATGTAGGGAGTTTACATTTATCTGGGATATCATATACAATTCATTTCATGTTAATTTTTATTTTTGCATTCCCTGATACCTAGCACATAATATACGCCTAATAAATGACTGTCAAATTGGATTGAAAATTACTGATAACATGGAAAGTATACAAAAGAGTATGAACAGAGTACAGAATTGGAGATCACACCATGTGAACTCAGAGCTAAGGATGTTTAGTTTGGAGAAGACAAGCCTTAGAGGGGACAGGATTTTCTTTAAGTATTTCAAGTCATGTGAAAGATATATGAAGCTTTTCCTGTTTGAGCACGAAGGGCAGAAATGGTAGTTAAGGGTAAAAGCTGTAGAGTGATAGATTTAGTTTCAGTATACATTAAAAAAATAACTTGTGTCAATTAAATATGCCATAAATTGGATTGAGCTGCACTGGGAAGAAGAAGAATGTCCCATCATTGGAAGCTTTTAAGTAGAAGCTGGAGCACTGCCTGCTGGTGATGACATGGAGATTCCTTATCAGGAGTAGATTGGATTAGATCCATTTGTGTCTTCTTCTAAATATGAGTTCATAATTTTATGACTTAGTGATCTCTTCTATCTATTCTATGATTCTGTGAAATAAAATAAATAAGTTTAAATCATTAAGCTCACAAATCCATAGAAAACCTACCAAGTTCAGATGTCAACAGCAATATAGGGTTGTGTATCAGCTTTACAAGAATAAGGAAATTGAATTCACCAGCAATTCCCTGAACACTTCAGAGGGAAGGTGTCTTGTAAATCTAATGAATATAACAATTTATTAGTTGAGGGGCACAATTATTTTTAGGTGTCATTTTTTTCAAATTATTAAACTAGCTTGTACTTTATCAGATGTATAAATTACATTTCAGTAATTATCTTTACCTCTTCCCTCTAAGATATTATCTGCATTTCTCATTTTTGTACAGCACTATTAAAACATTATCATTGTTAAATTATTAAGGTCTTGCTTTCTAGAGACTAGCACAGGTCAATAACTGGTTTTGAACAACAAAATATCTACTTCCCATATATAACAAATGGATGTGAACTTAGGATGGGATTTAGAGATAGGAGAAATTGGTTCAAATCCCAACTTTGCCATTTACTAACTGTGTGACCATGGACAAGTCCTTTCTCACCTTTAGTTTCCTTATCTGTAAAATCAGAAGATTAGGCTGAATGACTCTGAGGACCTTTTAGCTCAAGGTCTATGATCCCAAATTCAATAGATTTTTTAAAAAAGTCCTTTAATTCCTTGTTATTTCACAGGGATGACCCTAAAGACTCTTCAAAAGCTGTGGAGCACAAGATCTAGTAGGTTTTAACAGTGCGAGAAAAATGTGATAACAGCTCAGGTAAAGATCTATATATCTGCCTTCTGAAGAGCTTTCTATTTAAATGTAGATAGGTACACAAGGCCACCAAGGAATTAATATTTTGGCAAAAAAAAATATAAATGGCAAATCATGAAAATATTTAGTGAGAAATGAATTGGTTTTTGTTAAATCAATGAATGGATCACTATACCAAAGAAGTTACAATCCCTTGATGGAAGACTTTAAAGGAATTAGGTGTAACACTCCAATTGTATAGTCTTATTTTTTAAAATACAGTTTATATATTCTTTAAAATGTTTCTTCCCCTTTTCAAAAAGTTGGTGAATCCTATTAAGCTGATGGAAGAGGCCAGAAGGTATCAGTTATCTATCTGTTTTCTTGGATCTGATCTTAAAAAAGTAAGCTAAAAAGCCCAAAGGTTGTTTGTTTACAAATTAAATATTTTACTCACTTCAAATGCCTTCCCTGATGGTAGTTCATCTTTTAAGCTCATGTCTGTAGAAAATATTATTTTGGATTATAGCTTAAGCTCCTTGTGTTTGTTGAAATATGTAATTTATATTTCTCATAACAACAAATATTTTGGCTTATTAAAATTTCTTTTACTTAATACTTAAGGTCTTTCTCATAATAACTTGGAAAATGCTTTGCTCATTATTAAAATTGTGAAATTTAATCTCTACATACCTTGAAGTTTGAAGACTGATTTTTTTCTTTCTGGCAGTGATCTATGAATTTGATTAATCAGTGCTCTATTATCTGTTTTTTTAATTTTCTAGGCCATTTTCATACCTTATTTCATTCATTTTCTTATTTCTAAGTTGTTACCTTCTGAGAGATTTATGATACTTAAATTAGCTTCAATTTTCAAGACCATTTATTTTGGCTAAGAGAGAATTCACTCACTTTCCCCCCTTGTTACCTTTTCCTCTTCTGCCAAATTTTCTTCTGCTTCAGTATTTTTGTGTTTGAAATTTATTATTTTTCTCCCTCAACCTCCTTTGAAGACTTTTTAATTGTATATTCATTTTTTCCTCTTTTGCTGTTGGGGTGTGTGTGTGTGTGTGTGTGTGTGTGTGTTTGTGTGTGTGTTTGTGTGTTAAATTCTGCTTGGAAAGTTTTGCTTTCAGACCTCTCGATTCATATCTATCAATTTAATTTCTCTTTTGAATGATTCTTAATTTCTTGCCATTGTCTTGTTATCTTGGGGAGAGAAGGTCTGAAAGATACTCTTTTAATTTTGTAATTATGATTAATTAATGTAATTATGGTTAATGGCATTCTACACTCTTTTTGAGGGTTTGTCCATTTGTCCTTTCTTTAGGATTCTCTCAGTTGGCTTATCTGCTTGTAAGCTTGGTTTTTGTTTAAGCTTTATCATTTGAGATAAGATCTTTCAACTTTTTTTCTTATTTACCAATTACTTGTGTCTGGCTTCCTACTTCATTTTTTAGTTCTTTCTTTTTCCCTCACTGTACAAACCTTCAGAGTCTAGGTATGCTGATATGTGGGTGTCAGTCAGTCAGTCATTCAATAAATATTTATTAAGCACCTATTATGTGCCAGGCAGTTTGCTAAGCATTATTGTTACTAAGAAAAACAAAGGACAGTTTTTTGAGGAGTTCATGGTCTAATGCAGCTGGAGACGACATGAAAATAACAATGTACAGGACAAAATAGAAGTAACCAACAGAGGAAAGACACTAGAATTAATGGAGATCAGGAAAGACTTCCTATATAAGGTGGGCTTTTAGGTGGGATTTAAAGGAAGCCAGAGAAACCATGAGGCAGAGATGAAGAAGGTGAACCTTCCACTCATAGGGAACAGCCAGTGAAAACATCTAGATAGGGAGATGGAATGTCTTGTTGGAGAACAACAAGTAAACCATTTATATTGGACCAGATCGGGTGGGTGAGGAGACATAAGGTATAGTAAGACTAGAAAGGTGTGTGGGAGGACAGGTTATGAAGGACTTGGAATGCCGAATAGAATATTTTATTTATATTGTATTTATTTATTAAGGAGGGAGGTGACATAGTAACTCCTGCACTTTAGGAAGATCATTTTGGTGTCTGAACGGAGAATGGACTGGAATGAGGAGAGGCTTGTGGCCCTGGTCCTGGTCTCTCCCTATAAATAGCAAATTTGGGAGAAGGGTAGAAATTGGCCAGAGTTGGCCATTTCTCTCAGGCACAGTAGTTCTTTTCTTTGTTTGCTAATTCCATACCATCATCTATATCTTCTTCACTCCCATCTCCAGTTGTTTTCCCTTTTGCTCACTAGAAAGAATCAGTGTGTAACCTCAGACAGATAACACGTACTAGCTGTGTGACCCTGGGCAAGTCACTTAACCCCACTGCCTAACCAAAAACAAAACAAAAAATAAAAAACAAAAAAGAATATAGGGGCAGCTAGGTGGCGCAGTAGATAGAGTACCGACCTTGGATTCAGGAGGACCTGAGTTCAAAGCCAACCTCAGACAGATAACACTTACTAGCTGTGTGACCTTGGGCAAGTCACTTAACCCCACTGCCTAACCAAAAACAAAAAACAAAACAAAACAAAAAACCAAAAACAAGAAAGAATCACTGTGTGCTAACTTTTGTTGGGTCAAAAGGGGGTCACTTCTGTGGCGGAACAAAAAAGTGATTTACATAATCAGACCCTTCATCACAAGTCTTCAAGGTTTCTTTCATTCAGTGTGTGTGTGTGTGTGTGTGTGTGTGTGTGTGTGTGTGTGTGTGTGTGTAGAAGTGGTAGGGAGGAGGGAAGACTGAGTGGAAATTCTAGGCATTTAAGTTTTCCAATGATATTTCATGGTGTTTTTCTCTTAATTTATGGATTCAACTTTAGTTACATTATATCCAGTTGTGTACTGGTAAATATTTAACAACCATCTTGGGGGGGGAGGGGATGTACACACAGCACACTTTTAAATTTAATCTGCATTAACATTTTCTCTGTCACGTTCTTAAGTCTTGACAGTCAACAAAACGATAAATCAAGCCCTGATTTGTAGTATTTGCCAATTTCTGAGTGGTAAATGCTCACACTGAGAATTTAACAAGAGCTGAGCTGGTTTGTTGGAGTACACACCTGAATCTGATCTATACTTCCTTTTTGGAGGTGTTTGGAATGCTGAAAGTTGAAGAGGGAGAAAAGAATACAGCATTCTACAATTGTAATGGTCACATGATTATCTTCAACTTGTTTTTCAGGCACAGGGGACCATTTTCAATAAACTGTTTTAGCCTGATAGGATGTGTTCTCCCACTACAGAGGCAAACTAACCGCTCATTTTCATTAGCTGGTCACAGTGTGCTTTCCCCTAGACAATGTTGGAGAGCATATTATCAGAAGTTTTTACCACTGACCAATTTTGTATTGGAAGTTCCATCCAATTCCATCCCTTCCTGACCAATGAAAAAGCATTAATGACCTAACCACATTATAAGGTTGAATTTCCTAATCCTTTAGAAAGTACAAGGAGTAGTATAGTTGTAAAGTCACAGAGGCTTATGGGATCCTGGGGCTAGTAGAGCATGCTTCAGGTCATCCATCCTATTCCTCTGTCTCTTTTGGTTTTAGGTAGACCAATAATATAGCTCCCTTTATAAAGCACTTTGAGGCCTACAAAATACTTTCCTAATAACAATTCTTGGAATTAAGGAGTACAGGTGTCATAGTCCCTATTTTACAGAAAAGGAAACTGTGGCTCTAAGTAATTTGCTGCTGGTGAGCACACGGTGTTGGAGCAAGATTTTGAACCCCAGTATTTGATTGCAGAAATCCAAACTCTTTCCCCTATACTATCCTTTTAATGTTTACATATATACTCATTTATACTCTGACAGCAATTCAACTCTTGTTTAAAAAAAAACTTTAAATCCAACTGTGGTAAGAATCAAGTAATATGTAAAAAGAATTGACAAATTATATCTCCAAGTTCACATGTAGATTCCAATATGGAGTTTTTTAAATTAAATGCTCCGTGGATATAAAGAGAGACATTCAGTTAAAATTCCAAAAGGAAATATTTTCTGTTATTTATAGCTTTTTTATTTATATTTGTCCTTAAAGTAATTCCATTGACAAGTCAGATATGATGAATTTCACTGAGTTCTTAAAATATTTCATTAATTCTTAAAAAGAACAATAGTTGAATAGTAATCACTCAAATATTTCTAAGAAAAAGCATAGATGGAAGAAAAGCATTATTTCAAAAGGCCATCTAAGTAGATGAAGTTAATACAAAGAAAATAAAAGAGGAGTTCATCTAAAGAAGATATCAGGTAATTTAGGAATAGGGATGGGACTGACCCAGACGAGATCTCTCTCTCTCTCTCTCTCTCTCTCTCTCTCTCTCTCTCTCTCTCTCTCTCTCTCTCTCTCTCTCTCTCTCTCTCTCTCTCTCTCTCCCTCTCCCTCTCCCTCTCCCTCTCTCCCTCGATGCAGCCTGTCAACTTCTTTGGAGCTTGCAGGCTTAGAGAATTGCCTGGACCACTGAGAGGTTAAATAACATGCCCATGTGCATATGTCCAGGATATATCAGAGGTATGCACATCTTCTTGGCTCCACAGTTAATCCTTTATCTTCTCTGCCATGTTGTTTCTCAATTTAGGAATGACACCAGAAATAGAAATTAGATAGAGCAAATGAACATTATGTGTATGTATGTATGTATGTATGTATGTATGTATTATGTATGTATGTATATATGCATATATGTACATGACAATTGTTTGATGATTTTAAACATTTTTTAATTATAGAGGAAAGCTTACCTTCACAATAAACCATATACTGCCTAAATATTAAAATCTAGCCTCAGATTCTTACTAGCCTTGTGACCTAGGGCAAGTCAACTAACCTCTGCCTACCTCAGTTTCCTTAACAGTAAAATGGGGATAATGACATCACCTACCTCCCAGGGCTGTTGTAAGGACTAAATGAGAAAAATCTGTAATGTACTTACCACAGTACCTGGAACAGAGTAGGAACTTACAAATAATTAAGTTTCCTTCCTTCTTAAA
The DNA here is from genome assembly GCF_003287225.1 of Phascolarctos cinereus. Taxonomy (NCBI): domain Eukaryota; kingdom Metazoa; phylum Chordata; class Mammalia; order Diprotodontia; family Phascolarctidae; genus Phascolarctos; species Phascolarctos cinereus. The sequence continues at coordinate 165,582,239 of NW_027555958.1, read as the reverse complement.
CATTGATTTTATAAATCATTTCAGAAACTGGCAAATTCAGAGAGCTGGAAGAGACCTTCAAAATCATTTTGTGCAACATTGATTTTAAAGCTAAATGAGTTAGAACAAGGTAGAAAGTTAAGGACATTTTCCCCAATGTCAGACAATTGGTAGCAGAATTAGGACTACCTTGAGTACTAACTCCCAACCTGGTTTTATTATCCTGTACAACCCAGCATAATTTGTTTATTCTAAACCTTTCTCTCTATAGCATTAGTAGAGAGGCATGGAAACTTTTTAGATGGAAGTTTGAGCATTAGGATCAGGAGGAAGTATTCAAATATTGCCCTGAAACTTGTTAGCTGTGTGACTATGGTCAAGTCACTCAATGTCTCTGATCCTCAGGAAACTGAGGCAAATTATATATGGGTTGCATTCTGTGCCAGTGGAAAGATTTCCCACAATGCTAAAGTCACAAGCTACATAAAAGTATGAGTTACTTTATGAAAACATAATAACTATGAACATCCAAATTTTAAAAAAACCTCAAAAATTAAGAATTGTTTGCATTACAAAAATATTCACTATAATGGGGCTGGCTACATCATGCTTTTAAATGGGGAGTCCTACCCCATCAATTCAGTTAAAATGGAATTAGCTTACAGAACAATACCTATCATTTAAAAATATCTATATAAGCATTCCTTGGTTTGCTTTTACATAAGGTACATTTGTTTTAGGGGAAATAATTTAAGATATATGCTTTTCAGCTTCATAGAAGTGAATGAATGGAAACAGACTGTGTGCACATAATGCTATGGATGATAATTACTCTGCCTATGTATTCAGGAAGAACAGGAGTTTAAAATTCATGTGCAGCTTTCCTTAGAAGCCAGTGGAGTCCCCTCATCATGGAAGAAACGGCATGAGAAATCTTAGTTCTCTACACAATCAACCAGCCCGAGTCTGTACTGGCTGTAAGTGACTACAATGAGAGGTGACAGGAAGGCCCGAAAATAATGAATGACGGTAATCCAAGCAAGAAATAACGGAAGCACATCTGAGCATTTCTCTGTCCCTTGGAGACAGGGTGAGAGGAAGCTGAGAAAGCTTCCTCAGATGATAATAAGATGAGTTTGCAATCTGATTAGTATGGACATCAAAAACAAAGCTCCGAATCAAAAATCAGTGTTCAGCGTTATGAGCCCTGAGACATCAGGATGGATATAGTAGATGTCAAAAGAGCAACTAAGAAGAAATATAAAGATTGATGTTGAGAAGACCCTATAAGCCATAATTTAGGCTTGTCTTATATTTTGCTTTAAAAGTTGGATACCATCCAAGCCTGAATGTCACAAAGGCAGTTATACAGCACAGAGAAAGCCATCATAGGGTCCATGGGGACTGAGAGCAGGCATAGGTATCATCTGTGCTGATTTGACATTGAAGTTTATTGGTTCAAAAGATAACATTCAATAATATATAGGTAGACACAAGCATGAATTTACAGTTACTAGGCTTATAGGATATTAGATATATCACAATAATATATTAGCTATTCTCATATTCATGCTCTTGTTAGGTATTATATACAAATACTTTGATATTCTATTAAGAAAATAAAGATTTGGTCCTGCCTTCAAGAGGCTTATAGTCCCACCTGTATATTAGCAATATGGGCAGCTTTTCAAATGTTGAAGAGGTCAGAGTCTCATAATTTAACAATTGAAAAATAACAGCAACTGAGGTAGGGTAAAGTAGAGTGCCTTGCCCAGGGTCACACAGAAAATATATGGATAAGGTAGGAGTCAAACTCAGGTTTTCCTGATGCCAGATGATGCTATCAATGATGCTGTTTCTTATACTTGTCTCTCCTACTTCACAAGGTTATTGTGGAAAGAACTTAGCAAACTTTAAAAAGCTTCATAAACACAAGTTATTAGGTAGAAGAAAATTGGTAGTAAAAGAAAAGCAAAATAGTGGGTATTATTTACTTCCTATCACTCATAGACCATAACAATCTTGATTCCTTAAAGACAAAAAACAACTAGTTTCCATCATGCAAAATGATTTAGTCCAATAAATATGCAATATATTAAAAAGAGCCTTTCAGAGGTGCTCCTAATTCTATTAACAGCTGAAAGAATCCCCAAAGTACTTAAACCTAGGTATGCCTTTCCTGAGGGAGAATGCTGGCATGGTAATGGAATAGTTCTGTCTATCTAGCTCAATTATCCTGGAGAATAGTAAAAAGGGCAACCAATCTTTGGAGTGTTTCCAAATATCTGTCTGTAAAGCAACTCGTGGATGTACTTTCCAGGTAGCGAATTGAGTATGTCTGCAGTTCCAAATATTTGTATGTTTAGAAACACTGAGGCACTTATAAATAATTTTTTCACGTTCCTACACAAACATTTGTTTTTGCTGTATGTTTGTATGTAGCAACACATCAATTGGCTGTTTTGGTGTTATAGCCTCAGCCAGCATGACCTTGATTGGATCACTTCAAATATTACCTGACCTGACATTTCTGTGAATTATTGTCAGAGAGTAGTGACATTCAGTTGTAAGCAACTCATAGAATTTAGAGACCATATAATTCAATCCCTCTGTTTTATAAATGAGGAAACTGAGTTCAAAATAACTTAAGTGTAATGGTCCCAAATGGTGGGAACAAACTTCCTCCTTACCTGTACATCTTGTCATCTTTTGTTTCTTTCAAAACTTTGGTCATGTACAACCTTCTACATGAATATTTTCCTGATCTTCTCAACTGCTAATGCACTCCCCCCTCCAATTGCCTTTTATTTATCCTGGATTTTTTACATACTTATTTCTGTACAAAATACATAATGTACATTTCTTGTGGATACACCAATTTAATATATGTGTTTAGACACATATATTTGTACATGCATATAGACATAATCTCTCTCTCTATATATACATATATCAGCTCTATAGAATATAGATATAAAATTGACTGTGTGGCTTTCAAAAAGTCAATTGATATTTAATGTTAATTAGCAATTGTATATTTATTTTAATCATTAATAATAATATTACAGTTAGTATTTATTGATATCTATGTATAGATATGTAATCTATGTATATATATATTTAGATATTTGCATATATAAATAATCTCAATATATCTAGATATCGAGACAGAGATAAGAGAGATTCTCACACTCACTTCCATTAGATTATAAGCACCTTTAGGGCAGAGACTGCTTTTATTTTATATCCCTGGTTCTTAGCACAGTGGCTGGTATATTGTAAGTATTTTAAAAAATACTTGCTTGTTGATTGATTGATTCCACATATTATTTCTGTAACAGAATGAAAGTTCCTTGAGAACATGGAACTTACATTATTGTTTTTGTATCATGAGCCCATAGCATGGAAATTATGCTCATTAATTGATTTATAACCTAAGTTTCTTCAGGATCAAAGCCTAGCTTGAACCTGAACCCAAATCATTTGACTGCTAAGCCAGTGATTCTCCCATTAAAATATGTTTTCTGTGAATATTTAGAGGAAAAAGCAGGAGACTGAGAGATTTCCTTTAGCCTCTTAACTGAAATTTCTCTAGTACCCTTATAAATATTTTCAAAGGAAATACTTTTTTCATGATCATCATATATATGCATTGTGTGATATGATTAGCTTTTTGACAATGATTATGTCAATCTCACTGAGGATTTTTTCTTCCACTTGACAGCTCACCTTTTATTGAAATGCTTAGGAAGAACCCAAACAATATAGTTTGATGTGTCATTGTAATAAGCATTTGTAAGAGATGTTTCTGATCTCTTACCGATTGACTTTTTGAAAGCCACACAGTGAATTTTGTAATTACTGTTGTGCATATGAAGTTATAAGAGCATGGTTAACTTTTTTATGATGATAGTTTAAGGTATAGTACAATTGGGGGAGGGGCAGCTAGGTGGCTTAGTGGATAGAGCACTGGCCCTGAAGTCAGAAGGGCCTGAGTTCAAATCCGGCCTCAGACCAAACACTTGACACTTACTAGCTGTGTGACCCTGGGCAAGTCACTTAACCACAATTGCCTAAAAAAAAAATTGGGGAGGGGGGCAGTGTCATTGATTTTTTTTTCTCATTGCAATTTCTACATCTGTGTCTGATGGGGACATTAATTATTGGTATAAGAAGCTCAATTTTTTCATTTCTACTTCCATAACGTCTCTTGTCGATGTCCCTTTCTCACTAATTGCATAACCACTAGTCTAGTTCTGGCACTCCTTACTACTGTCTTAGACAAATGCAATAGCCTTCTAATTTTTCTTCTTGTTTCAAATATCTCCCAACTTCAGACCATCTCCAAAATAACCGCCAAAGGTAATTTTCCTAATGCACAAGTCTTATGATGTCTCTCTGGTACTCAATAAACATCAATGGTTCCCTATGACACCTGTATATGGCTTTTTAAAAAATCCTTCATAAATAACTGGATTTAACAGCACTGATACACTTCAACAAGTTTTCTATTTTCATACACAAGTATTGTTTTTTGCTATATATTTGTACGCAACAAAGCATCATTTTCATGTTTGTTGTCACAGTCTTAGCCAGCATTACCTTGCATGTACTAGTGCTCCAATATTGATCCCACCCTGTCTTTCTGGACCTTATATATATTACTCACTCTATGAACCCTTTGATCTAGTTAAATTGAACTTCTAAACATTCCTTATGTATGACCCCTTATCATCACCATGCCTTTACAGTGACTGTCCTCTATGCCTGGAATGCATTCTTTTCTTTGCACCTGCCTCTTGGAATCCTGGATTTCCTTTACTACTCAGCTCATGTTACTTTTTATGAAGCCTTTCCTAGTTCCCCTGCCATTACTGTCCCCATTCCCATTACTTCGTGTCTGTTCTCTATTTGTTTTCTATTTGCCTATGCTTTTCCCCCTGTCAGAATTTGTTTCTTGAGGTCAAGGACTGTTTCACTTATGTCTGTTTCTTTAGTATAGTGCCTTCTACCTAATATGAGCTTAATAGATGTTCGATGGCTGGTTGATTAATTTAGAATGTGTACAAGATAATTACTACAAAATGTAGAGTCTTCCAATTTTAGAAGGCTACATTATTTTAAGGTCTTCATACATTCCTACTTAAGATATAGCAATAAAAAAGGGTAACCTAAATTGTTCATTTAAATGTAATTGAATTTTCGTTGCGTTGGGGAAGGACTGATTTAATGTCTAAATAAATACTCCACTTTTGTTTAACAAATTATTCATTATGACAGCAAGTAGTTTCTTGTTCTTTTTAGAATGTATTAAAGTTTATGTGGTGTGGCATCTAAAAAAAGGGAAAAAATGACTAAATTTAAAAAGTTATCTAAAATAATAAGCAAAATAGTGAATGAAAGGAAAACAAGGAAGCCCTTATTTAATACTTAATCAAGGTGTAATGCAACTCATTATTTCAAATGTCCACATCTGTTTTGGGTCAGAGCTAGAACCATAGCATACATGTATTGTTGTATTATTAGACATTTGAAATTACTCCAATTCTGAAGAGTCTTAGCTTGACAAATCCTAGACATAAAAAAAAATGAGGAGAAGAGATAACATGATGCTTATTTTTTGTGTTTGTGGATTCCTATACTATACTATTCATAATCCCTTCATGACAAACTGAATAAATGGCAGCTGGCAAATTAATGTGCATTTTTAATAGAAATGAAATTTCTTTGGAGTAGAAATTTACTTGATGCATAACCTATTCTCGTGATCAGCTCCAAGATTGAGGTAGATGTAATGGAATCATTGTCTTGCCTCACTTCCTAGATTTGGTAAGCTAGACTGTATCATTTTAGAGGAAGCAAATCAGTTTAATAATAAAAAGCTTCTTTTTTATTTTGATAAGACCCAAACTGTCTCAATCCAGCAAAAACAAAATTATATTTTTTTATGAATTTAAAAGAGTAATAATCAATGGCAGATTATTCAAATCCAGAAGAAATTAGGGAGCTTAAAGATGTAGCATCAACACGATGCATAGCAGATAGATATTTCTCCTAGATATCAGACTTATATACTCATTTTGTTAAGTTGAGAATATTTCAAACATCACAAACTCCATTTATCACTGTTCATTTTCCCCTTTTCCTTCAAATTTTGGTTATAAGATTTTCTTATTTGTACTCTAAGTATCATCTCCTAGTTAGATTACTATGAAGATTGGCCTATTGGTAAGACTCTAGTTAACATAAGTTATTCCATCATTGACCATTGATTATTGAATTATCTACATAATAGAAAGTTCCTAAATACTACCCAATAACTGGTTTAGCCATCTTCCTATAAGCCAGATATGCAAAATATGTAGTGCTTTCCTGATAATAATCAGTTTAGCAAACTTTCTAATCATACTACACTTGTGGTCTCTCTCTCTCTCTCTCTCTCTCTCTCTCTCTCTCTCTCTCTGTGTGTGTGTGTGTGTGTGTAATAGTAGGTTGCAGTCTTGCTGTTATCTGAGTGACTGTTCCTAACATGGGAAAGCTTCCCACTTAGTCCTTGTTAATCTGTGGAGAAATAGTAATCATATATAAAGACAGATACCAAGAGTTCTGGGCTCTTAACTGGAGTGTGCATCCTACTATGTGACTGAGCTGCTGCTTATCTTTGCCCTTGGGCATGAAAGGCTGGGAATCTGGATGCTTTCATGACTATGTCATTTTCTCATCTCATTCATTCAGACACTTTATGATGACGTTCTCCTCCTTCACTCTTGTCTCACATGAAAAGATAAACCTCCTTTCCAAGGCAAACCTATCTATCAACCATTTATCTATCTATCTATCTATCTATCTATCTATCTATCTATCTATCTATCTATCTATCTTTGACCTTAGAAAGGACAGACAAATGTGTCTGGTTTTGCTAAAAAAATGTAAATACACGCACACCCATTATTTGTGTATATTTATATATTTGTGGAAATTATGAACAGAGATTGCCCTGGAATTGAAAGGGACTTTCCAATGAAAGGTAGGACTTTATTTGAGACTTGAGGGAAGTTGGGGGGCAGAAAGATGAAGGACAGCATTCTAGGCATCAGGTATAGAGAGTAAAAATGCACAGGATATGGAGATAGAATGTAATGTGAGAGGCACATCAAAGAGGTCACTGTAACTGGATCTTAGTGGAAGGGAATAAGGTATAAGGTATAAGAAGAAAAGGTTCAGGTTATAAAGGGCTTTGAAAGGCAAACAGAGGATTTTAGATTTGATCTTAGAGGCAATAAAGAACCACTAAGTATATTGAGTAGGTGGGTGAAATGGTCAGACCTGAGCTTCAGGAAGATCACATTGACAGCTAAGTGAAGGTTAGACTAGAGTGGGGAGAGAGATAAAGCAGGAAGACCTGTCAGACAGATTTTGCAATAGTGCAAGTGTGAGTTGGTAAGGGCCTATGCCAGGTTGTAGCAGTGTCAGAGGAGAAAAGGGGACAAATATTATAGATTTTATAAAAATAGAACCTACAGGGCTTGGTGTGTATGTGTATGTGGGGGGGATGAGAGAGAGAGAGAGAGAGAGAGAGAGAGAGAGAGAGAGAGAGAGAGAGAGAGAGAGAGAGAGAGAGAAACTGAAGAAAATATATGATACCTAGCTCATAAGCCTGAGTAATTGGGAGGATAGTGGTACCCTTCTAGTCAACCCATTCCACAAACATACTGAACTAGGGTTATTTGTTTCTTTGAATTACAGTCTCCATGAATCTATGAGTTTAATAATTGTATCTACAATATGAATGGTTTGAATTTCACAAGTAAAGGTAAGACTTATGCAAAAGTAATTGTAACACAGGATAGAAAGTGAACATGCAATAAGAGAGACATGGAGTGCTATGGGAGTTGTGAAGAGGGAGAGATTACATTTATGAATGATTGTAAAGAAGAGCTTAAGTGTTTCCCCTATTCTAAACCTTAGTTGAGTATGGATTTAAAATTATATATTAAAATAGAATGAACTTCTAATGATTTTTAAGGACTTAGCATGCTTCTGAAACTAAGGCCAAACATGCATGGACTAGATCAGGATTGATTTATTGTAGGGAGTTCTATAAACACTAGGAAATTGGGACAAACAAGTCACATAACATATGGCTCAGGGCTTCTCTTACTGGATGGCTTGTGACACCACCCTTCACCCTTCATTAGAAAAGCTAAACTTGAATCTATTCCCCTCCTTTTTCACCCTCTTTGTATCTATCTATTTATTTGTTCATTCATTTATTCATTTTTACATTTATGGAATAAAACAAGCATTTCCATAACATACTGTAATAAACATAATTGCACATGAAATTGTAAATCTGTTATGTACAACTTGCTATTCCTTTTAAATATATAGTAAAGTTATCATGTAAATGTCTTTTTTTTTTCATTTTTTTCTTCCACTCTTTCCCACCCTAGAGATGGCTACCATTACACACACACACACACACACACACACACACACACACACATACATTCTAAACATACTTCTATTTATCAGTTCTTTGGATGCAGATAACATATTTCATCATATGTCTTTTATAGTTAATTTGCATATTTATAATAGCCAAAATGACTTATTTGCTCAAAGTCATTTTTAAAAATAATATTGCTGTTACTGTATACATTGTTCTATGTGTTCTACTTATTTTGCTCTTCATTATTTTATGCGAGTTTTTCCATGTTTTCTAAGATCATTGAGTTCACCATTTCTTATAGTACGGTAGTATTCCATCCCAGTCATATATCACAACTTGTTCAGCCATTCCCCAATTGATGGGCATCCCTGCAGTTTCCAGTTCTTTGCTACCACAAAGAATGCTGCTGTAAACATTTTAGAACATATAGGTTCTTCTCCCTCTCTCCTAATCATGTTTGGAAATATATCTAGTTTTCTCTCCTTTTCACACTTACTACCTAAAACAGTGGAATTAGCCCTTCATTATGTATTGTCTAAGACAGTACAAGACACCATTAAATTTTTCATACTTTTTATTTTTGTGCCTAAACTGTGCAAAATGCCTTGAACACAACAGATTAGTAAGTATTTTATCATAATGAGTTTTTCCTATTAAAATGCAAACAACATTTTAAAAATGAAGAATCACGTACGTTGAGAATCATTTAATGCAAGTCGTACCTGAAAGAAATCCTTGCTGTAACACATTTGGCAAGTGTTTACTCAGCTTCTGCTTGAAGACCTCTATTGTATGGGAAAGCTACCATCTCCAGAAATAGGTCATTCATTCCACTTCTGTACAACTCTAATTGTTAGGAAGATGTAATGTTGTTTGTTTTGTTTTTCCTCACACCAAGCAGAAGTAAGTTCCAACTTCTGGAGCCAAATAGAACAAGTGTAATCCTTCATTTACACAACAGAGCTTCAAATACTTGAAGACAGCTATTGGGTCTTCTCTTCTCCAGGATAACCCCAGTTCCTTCAATTTCAGTAGTACATATAGAATGCCTTATGAGGTATACAGTAAGTGTTGGGACTGTTTGACATAGGTAATAGTGGATGGCATTTTAAATTAAAGTTATCAACACAGCACACTTTCATTGTATTGACATTAACAATATACTCTTTAAAATATCTTTATTGACGAATTTTTGTTTTATACAGTAGTCATTTCCCAATGACTCATCTGCTCCTATCTCATCCACACTGAATTTTCTCTTGCAACTAACTAACTAACAACAACAGTTATAAACACAATAAAGATACAAAGATAGGAACAATAAATCAGTATATTAATTTTCCTCAAAAAACAACAACCCAGTAATGGTCAAAGACATATTTGACTGCATATACAACATTCCACATGAACAGTTCTCTCCATCTTTACCAGGAGAAGGCAAAACTGTTTCATCTTTTGCTTCTTCTGTGTACAGTCTATATTCCCAGCTCAACTGTAATCTCTCTACTGGCTAGTTTTATTGTTCTGTCCCATAGTGCTCAGCTCCATCTCATAATAGAAGACCAATATATACTGATTTGATTGAAGTAGTGAAGGAAGGAGGCATCATAAGAAGACACTGAAGGTAGTGGTGCTTTACAGCAGGAATTACAGTTGTGACTAACAGAAATCAGAGAGAAGTTAATGTGATGGGAGATATTTCCAGAAAATTATTATGAGAAGGAATCTATTATACGGGCCTAAGAGTAAGAATTACAAAAGCATAAAAATGTCAATGAGGAAAGGATATCTGAAGCCAAGTGGCTTAACTGAATTTTTCCTATAGCAAAGTGATCTGATTGTTCCTTCACTCTGTAGTCACTATGTAATGATTTTAATCCTAACCAAAAAGAAATGAATTCCATATGGAAAAAAAAAGTCAGGTCCATGTTTTGAACTGCTCTCCGTTTCAACTGATTCATTCCAAGGGTATACATGTGTTTATGTAGAGAAATATGGATATACATATAAATATAGTTAGAGACAGATAAGGATATATATGATATTGATAGACATAGCTATAAAAAGAGATATATAGAAAGAAATACATATGATATATATAAAATTTATAGGTGTACACATGCATGTACATATACAATTGTCTATACACATTTGTGTGTATGTGTGTGTGTGTGGTCAGGAAAACATGGCCTCTGCCACAAATGGACTTGATTATGTAACCTATTTATCAGTGCCTCAGACGATTCTCAGAAACTGACAGTAGCAAACCTTAAAGCACTATATAAATGCTATTGCTAGCTGCATATATATATACATATATATATATATATATTTACAAATGTATGTGTACCTATATATGTATAAGTATATATATGTATATGTGTATACACACACACATACATACATACATACATATATATATATATATATTCTTTTATCATAATCTCTTAATATGTGTTTCAGCAGTTTCTTTCTTTTCTTTTCTTTTCTTTTCTTTTTTCTTTTTTGGCTAGGCAATGGAGTTAAGTGACTTGCCCAGTGTCACACAGCTAGTAAATGTCAAGTGTCTGAGGCTGGATTTGATTTGAACCCAGGTCCTCTTGACTCAAGGGTCAGTGCTCTATCTACTGCATCACCTAGCTGCCCCTTGAGCAGTTTCTAAAATTGTTATTGTTCACTTGTGTCCATCTCTTAATGATTCCATGGACCATACTATCCCTGGGGTTTTCTTGGCAAAGATACTGGTTTGCCATTTCCTTCTTCAGTGGATTAAGGCAAACAGGTTAAGTGACTTGCTTAGGGTCACACAGCCAGTAAACGTCTAAGGCTGAGCTTGAACTCAGGTCTTCCTGATTCCAAGCCCAGAGCTCTATCCACTGAGCCACATAGCTGCCTCCTAATTTCTAAAATTAGATAAGCATTTTTGTCTTCCTAGTGAAAAATTACTTTAAATGAACTGCCTAACTAAATAGCCAGGTCACTTACTGCATCTCTTGAAGTTATTGATGATCTCAGGTAATAATGATAACATCACAGTGAGGGATTTTTTGTTTATTTTTGTTTTTGTTTTTGACCAGTCTGGCTGCCTTGTTGATAGAATTAGGGAAGTACAAGTAGTTCTCAGAATGTGCCAGTTTCATCAGAACAATTTTGTTCAGCAGACACAAAACCAGGAGTGGATTAAATTGTAGTCGGATTAAATTGTAGTCAGATTAAACTGCAGGAAGGGAAGAAAGTATTTTAGTCCTAATACACATATATTAGGATTATACACAAGTGAACAACAATAACAATCTCCATTTGGTGGCACTTCAGAGAAAATATAGAGGATCAGGAAGAGGGAAGGGAAATAAATAGGAGGAAAGAAGTCTACAACTAAATATTCATAGGGTACAACCACAGCAAAAGATATGGGCAGGTCGAATTTAAGTGAATATTACAAGGGAATAGAAATGTAAAAGGCTTCTTCAAAGCCTTGTAATGTAGCCTTAGAGAACTTTATACACAGCTATTCAAATGCCCTCAGCCAGAAATCTCATAACTCCTTGACTGAAACATTAAAATTGGCAATGACTAGTTCAATCAGCTCCTTCAGTCTCCATCTTGATTCAATTCAATATACATTTATTGAGCATCTGCTATGTTCAGATTGTTGTGGTTTGTTTAGTTAAATTAATTTAAATTATTGAAATTAAGTTTAAATAAAACATGGCCCCTGACCTCATGGAAATTGCAATCTAGTCACAAGACATAGTGGATAGAATGCTGGATTTAAAAGTCAGAAATACCTAGATTGAAATCCCAGTGCGGAGTTACTAGCTGTGTGATCTTGGGTAAGGCACTAAACCTTTCTGAGTCTCAATCTACCCATTTAAAAAATAGGAATAACAGTACCTGTAAAACCTACCACACAGAGATACTGCGATATTCAGATGAACTAATGTATTCACAGAATTTTGCAGACTTAAAGCACTATATGAATTTCAGTTATTATAGTCAAGCCATTATATCACCTCAGCTGGTGTAACTAGGTAAATAATTTTTATGTGTGACTCATGACTTTATAAAGGCAATATGGTGTAGTGTAAAGAACCTATGTCAGAAGACATAGGTTCAAATTAATCTAAATTTAAATCTAAATCTTCCTCCCTCACATTTTTCTATAGTCAGCCCTATATGTCATGCCTTTTGCTAAGGAACTCATATTGAATTTAATCAATTTCCTACATATACATAGCATTTCATTTCTACTTCCACTGTTAATGTTAATGTTAATGATGTTATTAATAACAGCATTGTACTAGACTGTTTGGTACTTCAATTCTTTTTCTTCTAGGGTCCTTCATTATGAATATTTGAACTTGGAAAACATGAAGATCTTGCAAAAATTGGGTTCCTAGTTTAGAAATCACAGAGACAGAAATAGTATTATTATTCTCTGATCTAATAATATCGAAAAGTTCCTAAAAGGTGAGAAGTAGTGCTCTTTTAACCCAAAGAATGTAGTTTTGAGTCTTTGGAGTTATCTGATTTGAAGAACTGATAGATGAGACTAGTGTCTCACATCAGTAATCAGAGAATTAGTAGAAGAGATCAGATCATTTCTTGATATATTTCTGTAAAATAACTAAAATGTAATATGGTTTATTACTTGGCTGGGAGAAAAGCTGGACATTTGCCAAAAGAAAGGCATTTCTTAATGTCTCTGTAAACCCTGAAATCTGTGTTAGAAAAAATGAGGCTATTTTAGTGGTTAAGCAAAGCTTTTATGCACTTGGAACCAAGCAGTTCATAAACATTATGGGGGATGAAAAACAAAACAAAACAAAACCCAATCCTGAATATTCTTTCCCAGTGACACCAAAGAACACATAGAAACTAAGATTGAGTGTTATCTGCAGTGCAATATGTGAAGAGGGAATGTCTCGAAAACCTTCAGAATTGTCAAGATTGAATAGAAAGCAATTATACCCCTTCTGATGTCTTGGATGCTCTTGGCCACTCTTTGAAAGGAAGTTAGTGCCCTTTCCAGATAATTCAGTGGACATCCATTGAATGGAATGACCGATGTCTTATTCTCTTCTTCTGCTTTCCATATCATTTTATACAATGCAAGTCTATACTTCTAGATTACAGGATTGATGACAATACTTATTCATCTTGTTCATGATATTCAAACACCTTTTTTCATTGCCACTTTGGCCTCATCTTGGTTTCATTAAGGAAGATAAGGTACAAGAATTGATATTATCAGCCTTTAGAAATCTCTCCGTGATCCTTTCTCTTTTTTCCCTCTCCCTTGGAGGGTCTCTCCTCCGTCTATACCACTTTCTTTTTGTATAATTTTTTCCTTACTTTCTCATTGTTGCATGTGAGAGTTGCCTTATTTATTGCGAGCCAATAATGCATTTAACAGTTTCTCAGGATGATGTGTGCGCTGGCATATTATCTTGTTGAACTATTCAATTAAATATGATAATGTTGAGCACATTGACACAGTTAAACACTCAGGTGAATGAGCAATTCACTGTGAAGTGCAGAAATATTTGAAGTCATCTGCGTGCCTGCAAGCAATCCTTTTTTTTTTTTAATATGAGTACTTCAGGCTTCAAGGGAATGATGTATACTAGAAAAAAACTCAGTGACATATTAAAATGTATGGAACTGAAAAGAGAAGGCATAAAGAACACAATTTCTGATCGGCTCTGACAAAGGCATAAGAGGGACATGTGGATCAGATATAAAAACTTTTCCCCAAAAATTATTGAAATTAATTAAGTTTACTTTGAGTTATAGTCATTCATTGCTAGTGAGTATATCACCATTGTACCCAGGCATTTGTTAGAAATGCATCATTTAGAAGCATTTTCCTCAGATACAACATATAATTAGTTATGTTCCATTAAATTTTGGCACGTTTATATTAAAACCCCTGTTTCTGGAAGTAGGATACTTAGACATCCCCTGGGCTGCTTTGAACATCTTTAGCTGTCATAGCAGCGCTTTAAGAATATGGGAGCACAAAAATAAAGGGGGAAAAGATGCATCAGTGTGTGGGTGGCAATTGAATAACAGAAAAAGGTTCTTTTTGGTTGATGCTGAAAATACAAATTAAATGACAGCACTTTGACCTCAAGGCCTTCACTGCAGGAGAAATTGGTAAAGGAGAAAGTTACTTTTACCTGAGAAACCCTTTTGTTCTGTGGGAAAGTGTTCTATTTCTGACAGCCAAGTGATAGAACTGTTAATTATTTTTCACTATTATTTAGATGGGAGGGAGAAGAGAGAGATTCCACTTGGTGAGGTAAACTTCACAGTAGCCTCTCTCTGTAATTCCTAAAATGTAAAACAAAAAATGAACCTCCCTCTCCCCATGTCTGGTTATTGCTGTGAAAAATGAATCTACACCAAACTTTAGAAATATTGATGTTGTAAATATGCCATTGGGTCCAGGCCACCTTTTTATATTTAAGTCAGTAAGATTTGGGGGGAAAAAAGTCTTACCCAAGACCTCCTAGACATGATTTCTTATGCCTTGTAGGAAATATTTTCATCACTTCATGATCTACCAAATCACTGAAACTCATAAAACCTCCTTTTTTAACTTCCTTAATCATTTTGTTATTTTTCTTTAGACTCATCATTTTGCCCCATACACTTTTTGAAACCTGGGATTTTGCACTGTATTTATCGAAAGGTTGATGTCACTTTTTTTTTTCTGAAAGGTACATTATATCTTGATATAATTACATTTTTTTTTCAAAAAGAACTATAAAAGACAAAAGAACCCTGGCCTAAGCCCCTTGCTCTACAGACCAGGAATCTTAGGACTAGAATGAGTAAATGACCTACTAATTCACACCGCAAAGCTGAGAGTAGAAGCCATGTCCTTTGTTTGTTTGTTTGTTTGTTTTTCAGTTTTTTCTGACAGGAACTTCAGACATTTATTGCAAAAATTACATTGATTTGTGTATTGTCATAATCAAAATTCCTGGATGGTCAAAAAATGAAATTAATGCAGTTCTTAACAAAGCATTACAACTAAAAAATATCTTGAATTTTTTAAAATTATGAAATGTAACAATTTCCTCCCCCAACAAATCCTTACTGAGAATACTTTGTTATTTTGATGGATCTGTGACCTTATAAATATGAGTTTTCTACCCATTTAAAATAAAGTGGGAGCCTTATATTTGTTCATCTCAAAGATTTTTATGAGTTCCAAATCCTACGACCTTATGATCACTATCTAGTTTTATATCAATTCCTAAATGACTAGTCTTTGTAACTAGTCATTGAACCAGATCCAAATACATATTATAATTTACACCATGTCTCTCTATCTCATTCAAAAATTCCTTGAAGAAAACCAACCACACTATGTCTTTAGCATTTCTCCAATTCACAACTCTAAGTGCTTTTAAAAAAAATGAAAATAAGGCACATCTTGTCTTGACTTATTCTTGACAAATCCACATTGGTTCTTGGTGATTACCATATATCTTTTTTTTTCATGTTGTGAAAAATTAAGTATATTTCCCTTCATCCTATCCTACTCCCCATTTATTCTATTTTCTCTTTTGACCCTGTCCCTCTGCAGAAGAATTTGTTTCTGATTGTTCCCTCCCCCAATCGGCCCTCCCCTCTATCAACCTGCTCCCACTCTCTTATCCCTTTCCTCTCTTATTTTCCTGTAGGCTAAGATAGGTTTCCATACCCAATTGTGTATGTTATTCCCTCCTTAAGCCAAAAGCTATGAGAATGAGATTCACTCATTCCCTCTCACCTTCCTCCATTTCCCCTACATTGATAAAGCCTTTTCTTGTCTGTTTCATGTAAGATAATTTACCCCATTCTACCTTTCCCTTTCTCCTCCCAGTATAATCCTCTCACCCCTTAATTTTATTTTCCAGATATCACCCTTCATCTTCAACTCACCCTGTGCCCTCCATCTATCTGTCTATCTATCTATCTATCTATCTATCTATCTATCTGTCTGTCTGTCTGTCTGTCTGTCTATCTACTCCTTTCCTGGCCTGTGCTCTGGTCTATGAGTGACTACAAACACTCTTTTCTGTCTTGGAACTGTGAAGAGGATTCTCTCTTTACAGCCACTACAAGTTCCACCAGTCCAGTGTTCCTCCTCACCCCAGGAACCCAACCCAGAACTGTGACCCAGATCCAAGCACAGGCAAAGCAAGAGAATCCTGCACCAGCAGAGAGATCCCTGCCATCCCCCTCTTATCGGCCACTCAATTCCCCCTCGGTCTGTGGGCCAGAACCTTAGGAGGCAGCCGCTGCCCCATGACCAAGCTTGGGGACTGGAACTGAGACCACCATGTTTCTCTCTCTCACCACAGACACAGACTTTTCCCACTGACCTTCTAAGTTGTCTTTGGTGTTTATGGGTTAAGAGTTCTGGAAACTGCCACAGCTGCCTGTGATTCAGTCCTCTGAGGCCTGTGCGCCCACAACAAACTGCATTCCTCTACAAGCCCAGCGTGATATACATTTCTGAACAACCATCTATGTTGTCTTAGGCTAGAAATTTGTTTCACTTTGTCTTTTTGTGGGTTCTGCTGCTTTAGAATTTGTTTAGAGCCATTTTTTATAGGTATTTGGAGGGGTTTGGGAGAGAGAGCTCAAGCAAGTCACTGCTTTCACTCCACCTTCTTGGGTCCGCCATCTGAGTTTGAAGCAAGTCCCTTTGACTTCCAATCCAGTGTTCCTTCCATTATAGAGTTAGTATGTGGTTCCCTATGAACTCCAGATTATTTGCAATCATACTAATGTCCATCTAGTCATTCTCCATCTTGGGACTATGTACAATTATTTTTCTTCTTTGTCTTTTGTTTCTGGAACCATATCCTTGCCTTTCTCAAGTCATTAGTCATACCCATTAAAGGGTATCTTGTATGACTGGTGTCATAGCTTATACTTCACATTATCTTTTCTCTCTGATATTCAGGATGATTCTTTGAATCATGCCTTTACTTCATTGATCCTGTCTCATCTTGGAATCAATAAAAATGTTTCTGGAAACAATTTTGTCTACTTCCTATTTGGGTCATTGTTTCAGATTATTGTAAGATTCTTATTATTTTTGTGGTTCAAAATATTATGCTTTATTTAATGAAGTATTCCATTTAATTCAGAATTAACTTTTGTGCCAGCCATGGCTTACTCATTTTCAAAGTGTGATCAACTAAAATTTATTTCATATTAAAATTACAATGAAAATAAATACAATCTTTTTTTGATCAGTTATAAGGTATTTTGGGGTCTTTCAAGGCCCCAGGACATTATTATGATTTCTAGCAATCATTGTATTGTAGATATAGTGAAACATGGTTAATATTGTGATCTGGTTAATGGAATGCCAGATTGCAGAGAACTTCCTGATGATACCTTACTTCTTCTAGATCATTAGGATAAATAATATTTTGATTCCAGTAGACAGGCCTACAGATAAAGCACTTGATTTTTTGTATCTATTCTAGGTCTTATTTTAATGAATGTTCTCATTTGTACCTAATTATTCCATTTATAATTATTGGTATGCTTTTTATTTCTGTTGATTTGGAGTTTATCCAATTTATATACATTTAATATTTGATTCACTTTACACAGCGGTATTTCCTTACAATGGGTTACCAGAGGAAACTTAGTGTCATTGAAAGAGTACTCAATTTCAAAGACAGAAGACTTGGGTTTAGATCTTTTCTCAGACAGTACCTGTGTAAGCTTGGGCAAATCACTTGGCTTTTCTGGGCCCAAGTATTCTCATGTATAAACTGAGGAAATTATGCTTGAAGACCTCTAATACCCTTCTAACAATTCCAATCATGGAAAGCAAAGAGACACTGGCACCTGGGGTATAAAAATCATTTGAAATGAAACTTGGGCTTGATTCAGTCCTAAGTTCACCCGTATAAATGGTACTTTTTCTTTTGATATTAGATTTTGGTTATGGTAAAAAAAATTGAATATATCATTTTATACTTTGGCATGGCCCTTGACTTACATGATATTTGAGTTCCCTTCTAAGCCCAAAGTTGTTCAAAGTAAATTTAGTCCATCCCAATTCACATTTTTAATGCACCTATTATGTGCACAACAAAAAATCAAGTACTAAAGATACTATATGAATTACTAAATAGTCCATGCCTTCAAGTTTACAATCTGATGAAAGAGATTATACATACACACGAGAAAAGTATAGTGACAGAGTTCCAAACAAGGAAATCAGGGGATACTTTATGGATGTTGCACTGGAACATAAAGGAAGAGAGGGATATCAATAGGTAGAAATAGGAGAGAGCGTCCTGGGAGAATAACTGTATGAGGTAATAAATGAGCAAAAGCATAGCTACTGGAGAGAGTGGGATGTTATTAGGTGGCGAGTGAGAAAGAATGAAAAAATAAAAGACTGAAGATCAATCATGGAGTGGAGTTCCATAGAAAACTGGAAAAAGTAAGCCGAAGTAGTTAATCTCCACAAAGAGGAGGGTCATTTCTTTCACTGAGAAGCAGGTTAAGAGGAAAGACTGGAGATGACAAAAATTGAAAAAAAGTAATGATAGACACTCAATTTTGGTAAAAAATGGAATTGAGACTATTTACTGAGTATGAGGGGTAGGGATGAAGTTTGGAATTTGTGGAGAGTGACAAACACTTGGATAAATTATTGTAGGGAATTTGAAAGGAAATCATCAATAAGTTACTAAAGGTATTGCTAAGAAGGATCTAGCTGAGATGAACTAGCATATTCTAGACCAGTGATTGGCACACTATGACCATGGGCCAAATAAGACTGGCTAGCTATTTTTTATAAGGCCCATGAGTGAAAAATGTTTGGTTTTACATTGTAAAAATAAAATAAAACTCTACAGTGTGTATGTGGGTATATTTATATTTATATGTTTTTCCCTTAGCTTTCAGGCCATACAAAAAACATGCATTGTTAGATTTGGCCCGAGGCCCATAACTGGTCAACCCTTGTTCTAGATGATTACTAATTATGGATATGCATCAAAGCAATAGTTTTACCTTTAGGTTCACTAAATCTACATGTGGTGTCATGTTGATTAGTAGTGCATCTGGGAATAGGGCTTCTTGGAAGTAGCTCTACATTGGTTCCTACGTGATTATTCTATGAATAAAAATTTGTATTTATATGAAACCTATTATATTTAAATTCCAAGAGCAAAGTTATCTCTCTCAGTGCCCAGCATTGTGCTTTGTACTCTGTAGCGAACAACAACAATAAACGTTTAATACTTTAAGAATTATGTAATGATATGTAAATATGGTCTGGGAGGTAGCAACCTGGGAGGTAGATGCTATTGTTATCCCCATTTTACAAATGATTAAACTATTGCAGAGAGAAGCTAAGTGAATTGCCCAGATCACAAATCTAGCTAGCATCTGAGACCAGATTTGACCTATGATCTTCCTTACTCCAGGTTTATAGTGAACCTGTACCCTTGAGATAGTTTACAGAAAGTATTGTTTATCTGTTTTATGTTGTTCAGTAAGGGCTGGAGATGCTAATCTGAGGATCCATGGGTGGTAAGATAGGAGAGTAACCCAGAATTGTTTGTCCCAGTGAATTAATTACTTTTGACAGTTGCATTAAATGAATGTATGAATGGATCAAAACATTAAACAATCAACAAACACCTACCATGTGCTTGGCTATCATAGTAGTTGGCCCTGAGGTTAAAAAAATGTAAACAAGCCCTTATCCTTAAGGAGTTTATGTTTTTCTTCTAAATGTCCCTCTTGCCATAGGGTTATCAATGATTTTTCAGAGACTAAGGCTTCTATAATGAGTCCCACACCAAAGTGGGATAGTTTTTAATAATGAAAGTTGTGTGGCCCTAAGTGAGAATAAGAAATCAAATTATAAATCATTTACCCTCAAATTTTTCATAGTATGCTATGAGAACACTGAAAACATGATGAGATGAAAAAAGCATGACTCTACACTGGAAAAGGCTTATACTTTAAATGCTAAGTTATACCTATCAATATCTTTGGCTTAATTGTTTCTTTTTTTTTCCTTTCATTAATGTTCCTTAAAAGTCTCTATTATTGTAGGTAAATATTGAAGTAAATGCTAACTTTTAATGATCCTCTTAAAATCCCATTCTTCCCTAAACCAAGGAAAGAATCAGGACTAAATCCAGACCCTCAGCTCCCCTTTCTTATATCTTAACTAAATCTTTCTGTCTGCTATAACTTAATTTTTTTTATTCACTGAATTTGTTCTTTAAAGCACAATAAAATTAAAAGTTACTAATGCTGTATGGTGACAAAGGTAGCCTTTACATAAGAATTGTGATGACCAATGCATTACATTTTTTCCTACTGATAAAATGCAAAACAGAGTCAACTGTCCTTTCCTGTAGCTAAGCTGGTAGGTCAATTTTACGTTCCCAACAAGGAGAGAAGAATCCCACTGATAAGAGCTGTTCTTAAGTTCTACTGTAGTTTGACTCTAGAATGAAACATGCTGATTGGAGTTGTGCAGGAATAAGCTTTTGAATAACCTTTCTCTGTAAAGGAAAGGTTGCATTCAATAGTAGCTTGCCAAGATGCTAAAATGATGTTACAATATTTATATTGTATTGAGAAGTGTCCTCTGTAATGCAATTCACTTTGGGACCATTTGTCCATACATTAGCATTGCTGTGTGACACCAGAGTCCTTTTTCCACTCCATATTCAATAACCTGAGTTGTGCCTTGGTCTTTACAGTCAATGTCTGGAAAGAGCCAGCAGGTGATCATGGTTGATGGGGGAGGGGGCTTTAAGAGAAGGAGAAAAAGATGAAAACTGGGCAGCTACTCTTGCTGCAAGTTGAGGGTTAGGTTAAATCCAAAGCTGATGCTGACACTATTGCTGACCCCTACACAGAAGTAGGAGATCCAAAAGGTTTTTTAATAAATTCATGCTGAAAATAGAAAATAGTTATACACCTGAGAATTTCATTATTTATTGAAATGTAGAGATGAAAACCTGGAAGAATAAAAGCAGTCATAGAGTGAAACCCATTGAAACAAGTCCTGTGTCTTTAAATCAATCAGCTCTCATTTCAAGCATTGTTCATAATACAAACCCAAATCCATGGTTAAGAATTGCACAAAAGCTTTTTTATTAAATGGACACATCAGAGTACCACTTTAAAATTTTCAAGGGTATTGAATAAATGAACTGATTGAAAAATTACTTTGACAAATATGTTCATTTTCATTGAACTAACCCAAAATGTATATCATTAAACTAAAGAGCCTCTTTAACACACAATGTATTTCTGAAGGGAAAATCCCTGAGAAGAGAAAATGTATTTAATACACAGGAATAAATTATTTGTGTTCCTCTTAGATATGTCTTCTAGTAATCAAGGTTTTCATGGTTAAAATGGCTCTGGTGTTTAGTTCTATCATTTCCTGTGGTACAATGATATTCTATTATGTTCATGCATCATAATTTGTTTAGCTATTTCCCAAATGATGGGCAACTACTTTGTTTGGCATTCTGTACTATCACAAAAAAAAATGCTACTATTAATATTTTGATATATATGGAACCTTTCCTTCTGTCTTTGATTTGATATTTTTTATATAAATTTAGATATTTTATAAAAAAGCATTATTAAAAATTCATGGAATTTATCAGTTTATTCATACTCTAACTCACTATTCCTTTGTTTTTTATTCACTTATTGATATCAATATCTCTTCCATTTATATTCTCTACAATTGTGTCCTGTAATTTAGTTGCCATTAATAGACTCGATTATAATGGGCTCTGATTTTTGACCAACTATGGTTTTGCTGTTTAAAATAGCATTTCTTGATCTGCTATAGACACTGATACCCATAGGCATTTATTTCTCCTATCTGATATCAAATCCGTGAATTCCAGAAGAAAATTAACCCTGTATATAAAATATTTTTTGTAAAGAAACAGGTAGGTATTTTGTGGTTTGTTTTTTTTTATTTCTTTGGTGCCAAGTGTCAATGTTGGCTCTCTCAGAACCAGAAAGAAAATGAGAATGACATGTTGAACACATGGATATCAAGGATGTGGTTTCCTTAGCAACAGGAACCATATAAAAAGCCCTCAGAACTTCTATTCCTACTCATGGGACATCTAACTGGTTTGGATATCACATATGCTGGTGCTATAAACGACTGGTTTAAATAACATAGTACAAATATTAATACAACATAAAAATGACTGGTTATCTTTTCAAGTCTAATTATGGAGACCATGTGAATTTTTTTTTTCTGAAGAGATAGCGAGTTATATATAAATGTTAAAACATGTCCTTCAATATATGTGTTTTCTTAAGGTTGATTCATCCTAAAGACAGGGAATGGACAAGATAACCTCATAAGGTCTAATAAAAACCTATGGCACCAGAAAAATATGAAAGAGTACATGTACTTCCTCAATTTTAAGGGCAACAATGGGACTTCTAAGTACTATTTAGAAGTTTTAGAAGGTTTTTCTTGGGGTGTATTAACATTTACTTTTATTTCATAGAATTTTTGAAAGAGTCAGTTTAATGTAAAAATCCCATGTGGGTAGGAGTCTGTTACTAAATATTTCACAACTGGCTCTCGGGTCGGGGGAATATACCTATGACACACTTTTACATTTTAGGTGCATTATTAACATTTTCTCTATCACTTTCTTAGGTCTAGACAATCAACAAAAAAACCCCCCTGATTTGTAGTATTTCCTGATTTCCGATGTATAAATACTCCATTGAAAATTTAACTCAGAGTTGACTCTAGCACACCTACAAGGATAATGCTCAAAGGAGAGGAAATATAAGAAAGTGCTAGGCTAAAACGTCACTTATCTGTGTGTTCAACTGCATTCAAATTTGACATATTAAGATAAAAGTTATGGCCAGAAAGCTTTTAAAGGAAAAAAAAGTTTCCAGTCAGTACAGGGAATTCTTCAGGTACCAAAAGCAGAATGTGTTTTTGTCAGGATGGGAGGGAGAGTGGCTCTGTTTTCTTTTAATATAAATAGTAAGGTTTCCAAAAATAAATTTGCTTTTCTAACCCTTTACTCTTCTACCATCATCATGGAATTTTGGGGCCTCAAGTATGCAATTGTATAGGTGCTTGAGGAGATTTGAAGTTCTTTTTTTGAAGAAAATATTGCTTCTCCTAGAAAGCATTCTCTGCTGCCCATTTCCTGCCTTAGTTGGTTTCTGCCTAGGTTAGAATATGAGTCTGGCTTTTGTATTTTTTATTTACACAAAGTCTCTATTTCCATTAACATAACCCAAATAGAGGCCCACATTGCTTCCTCTCAGACCGTAAATGTAGCCCATTTCTCACCTCTACTGCCTTACCCTTTCCATATAGCCTTTATATCAATTCCAGAGCAACCTTTCATGTACATAAATATTGTCATGTGATTAGTCTGCTTAAAACAAATTTTGATAGTTCCTTATTACCTATTACTTATGGTTCATACTCTTTTAGTAGGATTCAAGGCCCTTTCCAATATGATACTAGTCAACCTTTCTAGCTTTAATATTACTCTCCAACATATACTCCATGTTATGTGTGATCTTGTTTCTTCCAGGCCACTCAGACAGGCTTCATACTCTCCTATTTCTGTATTTCTTCGCATAGAGTTCCCTATATCCTGAATTTCTTTTCTTGTCTCTATATGCTATTCTGTAAAGGCTGATTCAAGCGAGTTGTCTTCCATGATATGTCCACTAATCTATAACCTGCCTTTGCCCCTTTCCTGACAAACTCATCTCTGACTGTCAGTAATGATCAATACTATTCTTTTTTGGACTTTGAATAACACTTTAAAATTGCTTATTTACTTCTCATGTATGTCAAACATCATATATTGTTATTTTTGTCTTTACCTTATCCATTTACTAAACTATAAGCATTAAAATTCTAGGGTTAGTATCTTATCTAAATTTAATAACACTGATAGTCCAGCATATTAGTCTGTAATATATCATGTATGTGCATGTATATATTTATATGTATATGTATGTGTACAATATTACATATATATATATATATATATATATATATATTCTTCTATATATATATTTGTTGAAATGAATGAAGGAAGCAATCACACAATTGGTGCTATAGTAAGACATATTTCTTAAACCCTAACCTTGATTAGTATAATGATGCCCTGATATCTTTATCAGTTAAGAAAGATACAATATCTATCAATAGCATAAACAGATATGAACAATTCCAAGATATCTCTGTTAAATTAATCAAAGGCACAAATTAGATATAAACTACCTATTCAATAAACATAGGAAAGAAGGAATTCCTTTGTGTCACTACATTCAATTAGAGGATAACATATAATGGATTGATTAAAATAAGTAGATATCTCTCCGGGCCTACTTCAGTAACAGAAGGAAATATCAACAAGAGTATCTTGGAAGTCATCGTTGTAAAGATTTGAGAAGCCAGACTCTTGCATGTTTAACTGGAAGGAACCAAACTCCTGCTAGATCCTGTATATACGTGTGTGTGTGTGTGTGTGTGTGTGTGTGTGTGTGTGTGTGTGCACAAGTGTGTTTCAGACTATTGAGGGGGGTGTTTTTATACCAATTGTTCTTGTTATACCACCTTATTATATATTTCCTAACTAAAAGCTAATTAACTGTGTCTAACTAATTTGTATCGGTGAACACACTAGTGGGGGCTCATTCATGATAATCTTATAACACTATTTCTAACCCTAGAGTGCTGAGAGGAGAAATAGATACAATCTGGGGACCTGAATCATCAATATCAGTGGAAATGTGTGGAAAGTAGCCTGAAAGAGTAGCTATATTATGTTTCCAATTCATTCATCTAGATTCTCTAGGTCCTAACCTTTTACTAAGGTCATAAAAAAGTGAAATAACTAGGCTATATTTTCTCTGACCTCTGAAGGAATGCTTTCACTGAGATATAATGTAATGTTTTGCTCACATTATGTGAAATTTCCTTGTTTTGCATAAGGCTTAATCTTGCCAACTGTTTCAACTCTTTTTAGACATAGGAGATGAATCCCATAGTAAAAACAAAACAAAAAAAATACCAATGGCATTGGCATATTATCAGAAAGGTGATATGTACCCAATAACAACATTCATTTGTCTCTTTTATATCATACTTTACTTTCTCTGTTCTTGTCTGACTCTCAAAGTAACTAGATGAGGTGGATTAGGTTAGGTATCATTCTTTCCATTCTGCAGGCAAGGAATTTGAGGCTGAGAAATGTTGAATAACTTTTTCCAGGTCACACAGGTAGTACAGGAATGAAACAGGACAGCTTACTTTCATTCCTGGGCTCTGTCATCTCCATTATGTTGTTTTTGTCCCTGAGTTCCACCTAGCTCAAGTGCATATCATTCAACGTTTATGAAAACAAAAATGTCAATGCTTTTTCCCTGTGGGTGACTCAAACAGCAATTCTCCTCTGATTGAATGAAGATAATTTGATACTTGTAAGCATTTTAATTTCATTCTGGCTGGTTTTCATTTTAATAACTAAAATCTGTCATTTTAAAGTTAGTAAGGATTAAAAGTTTCTCTTGGATTTAGTCAAGTATAGTGTGGTAAATCAAGATGTGACATTTATGTCATCCTGTCCCAGGAGGGTAGGGAGTCACAAAATGAGATTTCAGGGAAGAACAGATAGTTTGGGGAATTTACCTCTCTAGCTATTGGGATAAACTTAGCCCATGTATGTAGTGCCTAAAAGTTATCATCATCCAATGACAGTTTGCTACCTAGGGAGAAGGAAATTGGTTGATCTCTGTCCAATTGTCAAGATATTATTCTGTATCACAGGGCACCACTATCTCAATAATCACAAATTGGCACTTAAGATACCCTTCTCAGCCTGAGGGCTAAGAATGAATGAATTTAGACTTCATAATCCTTCATTGACCTTTAGTGAAGTTTAAAACACATTAATAGGGTAGGTTAGAGAGTTTGACTTATATATTGC